>NC_090787.1:2817500-3117500 GCF_040054535.1 Antennarius striatus | reverse complement strand
TATTACATTATTTTTTTTCTGAGGTTCTCAAGACAATATGTATTCTCAGTGTCCTTCTGGATCAATAAAGCCATTCATCCACATCATAGGTTTAAAATATTTTAAATGATGCGGCTGATCTGATTTTCTCAATTTGGATTATTATTGAATTGGACTTTTGATAAAACGTTTGAGGGACTTTTGACCCGTCTGGTGTGGAACGCTTGTCCACGGCTGTCAGGCTGTGTGTTGTTGTGTAGTTATCATTCCTGGGGTCTCTTGTGAGTTTTGTCCCTGTCATACGATCTTCAGGAGGTTTTTGTGCGACTCCTGTCGCCGAGGTGGTCCCTCCCCATGGAGCTAGCCTCCATATGCGGGGGAGGTCAGCCCCGCTTGTTTCCTGACCGTACATGCACTGCTCCTCATGTCCATCTCCTTACTATGTTTTCTATCTTGATTTTATGTAATTTAATTTTGCAAGAACAGCGGTTAGACGGGTGTGAACTTTGCAGGAAAGTGACTTCAAGGAGGAAACATGAACCCTGTTTGAGGATCAGGAGGTTTTTCCTATTAAACTGTTAAATTCCAGTTGTGAAATAAACAAACATGAGTTTAGTCGTATTCCAAAAACGCTCCGGCCCTTCCTTATTTCCATCTCTGCCCCATTCCCTGCTGTTCCTGAAACGGTTCAGTCAGAGGTCTTCTGCCTCACCGCAACTATTTTTAACAAGGCCTGAAAGCCAATCATTGGTCAGATGCACACACACACACAAACAAACCCACAGACCCTTAGACAGGTGCCAACTTTTGTGCCGAAAAGTGTGGTGTGTCGTGGGGTGTGTGCGCGGGGAGTGACTGGGCTGGTGACGGAGGAATGCGTGACCTCGCCGGCCTCTGCCGCCGTTTGGCTTTGATCGGACATTCCTCTGGAAGTTTCCTCCTCCCGCTGTTGTAGAGCTACCGACCAATGATACGCTTCGGCTGGTGTGTGTGTGGGTGTGTGTGTATCAGAGCTGCCAGAGAGATGATTTTTCTGAACTTTTTGTTTGTTTGTTTACAAGATAGCAGAAGAACAAAATATTTATCGACTGGAATATTTGCACATATATCATAAATGAAATAACGATGCTTAGAACACAAATTTCTTTAAAAAATTCAATGTAGAGAAGAAGAGGAAAGAAAAAAATCTACTTTATTAAGTCAACATTAGAAATTTATTTCATGTAAAATGAATTATCAAACGCTGAGCTTTTGGTTTTGAGGTGCAGTCGTTCAAAATTTGGTTTTACTCTCGTTGAAACAGTCGGTCAGCAGGCAGAAAATGAATCTGCAGCTCCTTTTGATGATTGATTAATAATTTAGACTTTGTAATTTGTCAGATGTAATGATGTTCATCTTCAGACTATTCCTTAGAAATTTCTAAGGCTGGAGGTTGTTGCTCGCAGCTTCCAGAGAGAAAGAGTGTGTTGATTGTCGTTGGTGAGGTGGGACTAAAGAGAGATTGTAGGTTTTAATTTATTAAAAACCACATATCATGAAAAGAAAAAAACGAGGCTACTAGAGACAAACACCAGTCTGCCCATCTTCCCATCAGGATATCGGGTTTTTCAGGGAAAATGGTTTTCTTTTGGAGACAGGAAGAGGCTTTGATTGAGCAGAAGAGCGTTGAAATCTCCATTAATGTGTGAAGATGTGTGATAGTGTGTGTATGCTCTGGGGGAGGCAGAAAACCCCTGGTTTGGAAGCGCATCAATGAGAATTGTTCTCCATGAGCTCAGGAAACAGCGTGCTGTGGGTGTGTTTGCGAGGACAGGAAGTGTTGAGGTTGTGTGAGGAGAAATTGTGTGTTGTGGTTTCAAACCAGCCTTCAATGAGGAGACAGTGAATGTGTGTTGTATCGGGGGGACTTGGGATGTTTGGAAAACTATTAAGATGAAAACATTTCTTTGGTTTTCTGAACAGAGTGTGATTGTGTGCTGGTTTAAAGAACGCTTGAAATGAGGCACGAAGTGTTATGTGTGGGCAGACAAAGACAGCATCTCTTTTACGACAAAATAACATTTGGAGAGGGGAGTGGAGGGAAAAAATGTCTTAATGGCCAAAATGGGAAAGTCAGTAAAGTGAAGAGTGTCACAGGGTGAAGGGAGAGTCTTGTTTTGGTGTCTGAAAGCATTCAAGAGGGCAGAACGTGATTGGCTGAGGAGGGAGAGGGGGTGGTTCTGGCCAGTCGGGAGTCTTGAGGACTTCTTGTTGAGGACCGGACAAAGAGGCACAACTGCTGCGAGTCCGGCTGCAGCCAGAGCGTCTCGTGTGTTTGAGATCCTGGAGGAGTCAGGGGAGAAATATCAGAGGGGAAACGCCGGTGAGGAAGAGGACAAGGAAGGGAGGAAAGGGTGTCAGGCGAGTCGGAGGGTAAGGATTGCAAAGCGAAGGGAGGAGGTGGGGAGGAGCGGAGAAAGTTTGTGGGTGAGAACTGCTGCTGACAGGGGGAGAAAAAGAAGAGAAGTGGGGGGGAGAAGGCAGGAGAGGAACCACAGGGGGCTGCAGCGTGGAGGAGAGATCAACGGCGTTAGGTCACAAGTGACAAGCACGCAAAACCACAAAAAGACTCGCACGTCGTCCCAGAAAGCTCATTGACAGGACTTGGTGTGTTTAAGTGTGCCACTCCTCCTCTTCCTCCTCCTCCTCCTCATGCTGTTGTTGGCCTTAACTGCTGGCGGGTCACTGGGGCGCCACTACATCGCCATGTTCGAGGCCACACAGAATGTCACCCTGAAGCCCACAGAGTCCTGGAGGGAAGCGCTGCTGGACACCCGCGTCATGGACCTCTTCTTCACCGTGAGTATCCGACCGATCGCCGGGTATGTGTGTGTGTTTGTCTGTTTAACACATCCTCAGGTGTTTCACATACCACCTCATCTTTATCCGTCTCGCGTTGCATCCGTCCAGGACTCTCTTCAGGTTCCCCCCTCATCAGATCGCTGAGCGTCCATGAGGGACGTCTTCTGTCCGGCTTTACCCTCTCTCTTTATCCTTTCTTCCCCCAGACCTCCAGACGCTGATTTATTTATGATAAACAAAAGACGGACAGTTTGCCTCCTCCTGTCGGACAGACGAGTTTCACTTGACTCCGTTGGTTTTTCTTGACAAACCATTAAGAAAATTTATGGGTGCTTTGCCGTGGGGTCGTGTTTTTGTGTGGCTCCAAAAAAAAAAAAAGACCGCCCAGTGAAGTAACGGTGTATTTTTGTGCAGCGGCTTGTGTGTTTAAAGAGTCAGCCCACGCTGGCAAAACAAACGATGTGGAAGAGAAGTGTGGAACAAACCGGTCACTGAGCATCCCGTCCAAACCCTCAGATACTGCCCCGCCGCTCCCACCCTGCCCTCTGCTCTCTGCTAGCGTTTAGCTTCGCCGCCGCCTTCGTGACCTTTTGTCGAACGGGACTCAGCAGTTCCGCTTCGCCGCCGCTACGCTACAGCTAGAACCTAATCTGCTTGTCAAATACTGAACTGAATGCAACCTCGCTTGCCAAATACTTGTCAACTCACTTAGCCCTTTGTAACCCTACACGCTAAACTTAAGATAACACCGAGCATCGTTGGCTGACGGGACGGTCCGGCCTGTTGAGAGCAGCTCTGCTTAATCAGTCTGCTCTTTCTTTAGTTTTTACTGTTTTGTTTTGTGTTTTTTATATAATCGGAGCATGTCTAGACCCTCCAGATTATCTTCCTCTAATGTCAGCTGTCACTTAGCTCCGACTGCCACTGATATCCCAGCTTCAGACCTGTCGGCTTGTCTTTCCTGGCGCGATTTGTTTGAAGTCATCCTGGTGAGTCAGAGCTTTTTGCTTGCTGCCAAATAGTGCTACCCCCCCCCCTGCTTTTTAGTGGTGTATGTTTTCATTACCAGGCTTTTTTTTTTTTTTTTCGGATCTTCACTTTATCACGCTGATGAAAACCGTGTTGTTGTCAAGAACAGCTGGATTTATGCTGGCTGTCCGATGCAGGAATGTTCTATAAAGACTTGTTGGTAAATGATGAACTCGTCTTGTGATCAATCTAATCTTTAAAAGAGTTACTAATGGGAATATTTTCTCTTGTTGCCTTTGGCAAGAAAAGAGAATCTTCATATTGAAAACCTCTACTTTGAAGTTTTTGTAAAAGATCTATTCATCTTTTGTACTTCAACGCCCGGCGTGTTTTCTGGAGAGAATTTCCTTTGAGTGTGGGACAAGAATGTTTTCTATAGATGACGTCACAGCAAACATTTTTTTGTGATTCTTCTGTGAATGTAATTTCTGATATTTTTCATTTCACTGAATTGGACATAGTTGATTTTCCAGTAGTGGAATATTGATTTTAGTTGAATCAGTGTTTACTGAAAACTAAATTGATGTCATTATATAATATTTATTGATTTTCCGTCTGTCATTGGATGACGTCACCGCAACTCCAAGAAGTCGATGTTGTGTCTTCAGTTGTTATTCGGTGTTTCATTCATTCATTCACGTAACAGCAAAATGCGGTCAAAATCAGAGATTGCATTGGTCGGTCACAGCCGTTTTGACGTGAATAAAAATGTCTGTCGTTTTTCCGTCGCTTCGCGTTGCCGCTGGAATCTGCAAGACGTGTTTTGTGTTGGTTTCAGTTTTCAGGACGGCCAGCTCCTCTGCCGCTCTGGTATTTCTAGTAGCTCAACTGTTAGTTATTGTAAAGCTGCTGTGACACCGTCAGCTGTCAGCTGTGTGTGTGTGTGTGTGTGTGTGTGTGTGTGTGTGTGTGTGTGTGTGTGTGTGTGTGTGTGTGTGTGTGTGTGTGTGTGGCAGCGTCCTCTCCATTGCGTCGGATGCTTTTCCGCGTCACTTTGAGCTGGTTTCCTGTGCATTTTTGCGACGCGTGGATCCGTGTGTGTGCATGTGTGTTTATTCAATTAAATTTACTGGGGTCCTCAACTGTCCCAGCTGCTGTGTCTCCTCAGCTGAGAGGGACAACAGACCGGCCGGAGTGGGGGGCTGTCTGTGAGGTTGGGGTGGGGGGGCTGAGGCACGCGCCATCAGGGTCACAGTCCACAACGGAGCAGTCGCAGGATTAGAGCCCGGCCCCGGGATTAGGAGCCCCAGTTAACAACCACAGTGACCCATCCATCACACACACTCTTGTTGAGGTGCTGTGGGGAGTCTCCTTCCTGGGGTGGGGGTGGGGGGTTTGTGAGTTTCCCATTACTTGCCCTCGGGGCTGATTTACTGATGAGTGTCCCGTGGTAAGAGGAGGCTGAAGTTTGGTTGGTGATCAGTACCCCCACACACACACACAGGATTGGTTCCATCCCGTTCGTCACACTTCTTTTCTGTAACACAACTCATAAACCGTTTAATAGTTTTTCACAAAACTTTATCTACACATCAGTCGTGATTTTAGGAGTTTTGTTTTTTTAGTTTTTGTGTTTCCATGGTGACAAGTCATTGTCATTCCGGTGGTTGGTTTAGTGTCCGGAGCAAGTCTTTAAAACATCTCGCTGTTCTTTCTACACACAACAGCTGAGGGTTGAATTGGGGGTTCTTTCTGTTGGGGGGCTGTTACAGTTTTGTTTGTTTTTGTATTGCCATGGTTACAGATTTAATTAATGCTCATTCTGTTGATGGGAATTATCCCAAATGAGGGTTCAGTAGTATTTCATGAAGTTTTATCCACACATTAAAGATACTTTGATACGTCAGAACTTTTATTTACATTTTTTTAAATTTGTTGAATGAACTGTTTTGTATTTCTCATTTTTTCTTAGGCCTAGTGGATTAGAATTGAAATTGAAAATTGAATTTCACTTTAATCTATATCACAGATGGATCATTATTGGTGTCCGTCAATCCCAATCAGAGCTCCTTTCTGTTTGGTTCTTCATTGTTCAACGTTCCGATTGCGTCCTAACATACAAACTTATCCAATCAGCTATGGTTTGCTTCCTGGTCCGACATGGAGGTGCTCACATTCTCACTGTCGCACCACTGCCATTGTGTGCTTCCCTTTGCAGTGTTCTGACGCTAAAGGAGGCCTCTGAGAGAAGAGACTAGATGGAACTCGCTGAGAAAGGACTCTAAAGAAACTCGTCTAATATACTGCTGTACGAAGCTTAGACACGAAGACAGTCTCCAGTAATGCAAACATTGGTTTGTCCATAACCCAAACATGAACGCTTATCCGTCAGTGTCCTTCGCTGACGCTAGAGTTAGACACAATTGTCTCTCCCTCCTATCAGAACCTAACATTCACTTGGGTCATCAGGAACACAAGTTATGTTGACAGACGATTGGAATTTACAAACCTGTTGCATTAGAAACACGTAGGCAGCATTTCAACAACCGCTTTATGCCAACATTGAAGCATCAGTCCTATAATATAATATAATCCTAACTTGTGGGGGAGAATGAGCGGATGCTCCACAGCGTGTCACGTTAACCCCGTAGAATCTGTGACCGCCGAGGATGATCCTCCCCTGACTCGGCCCGCAGGCGGACGGTAACTTAATCCTAGAGAGGGAGAGACGGCGGTAAGGAGCGAGCACAAGACAATCAGTTGGAAGCAGAGTGTTGATCTGTAAAAACAGAAAGATGAGCCTCGGAGCGGCCCGAGGAAACAGACACTGGGCTTTGTCTCCCTCTATAAATATCATTCCTCATTCTCCCTCCATTTCTCTTCCCACCCCACCATTCTTCTTCATCTCCTTCCATCATTTTGCTCGCTGTGATCTTCCCTCATTCCTCATCCAGCCCATTCTTCACTTTGTTTCTTGTTTTCTCCTTCCACATCTTTTTTTCATCACAGCACTTTTTTATAGAGATTTGATACACTTGAAATTCCATCAGAAGTCTTCTTTGACCGTTTACAGCCGCTGGCATTTTCTTATTGAAAGTCGCCATATGTGCTTCATCTCACCATTGTCTAGGCCGTATCCCAAACATGGCGGCCAAAGCGAAATTGGGCGGGACTGCCGGTGCCTTCCTTCCTAAGGAAGGTAGCAGGACACCAGCAGTGACAGGGCATGCCTAAGTGAGCTGACCATCCAGGCTAAAATGACTTCGCAATTACCACTCCGCCACTGGCGTCACATAACCGTGGTGTTTATTGTCACATCCCTAACTGGAAATGCTGACTCCTGTGGAGCAGCTGTTTCCCCTATGCCAAAAGTCCTGGACGAATCTGACGTCTAGGTGTGTTTCCATGGCGAGGGACTCCAAATACAGGTGTGGCATATTAATAGGAATGGGTCGAGAATTGACACTTGACGGAGGATGGCATCTTGTTGGAGGGGAAAAAAAGAAATATGAAGAATTCAGCTTTGTCTCCTTGAAATTATGGGAAAAATCTTTTAGAATAATAGGAATAAAAAGTAATAATGATTTTACAATTTTAGACTTTTTTATGTTACATGCAGCTGCTTTTCTTTTGAAATTTAACACACATTTCTTTATTAAATGCAAAATTCATCAGGAAAAACACGCCTGAAAGTTAGTTTAAAAAAAAAGAAAAACTCCAAGCCTCACTCACTTTGTCTTTCTCCAGTCTCTGCCCCCTTGTGCTCTTATTTTGAAGGTCCTCTTCCAAAGTAAAACAGAAAATTATAGGGAACAGTAACTAATTCTTTGCTGATGACGAATGAATTGATCAATCAATGTGCCAAATCTGCCGTCATGTAAGCGCAATGACCAAAATGTCCATATTGTTCCTTTCTCTCTTGTCGCAGTCATCACACTCTTCACATACTTAGAGACACACAAACACACTCGCGCTCACACACTCGTTGTGTATCTCTAACTATAGTCAGACTTAAGGCGACTGACATTACTGGCATCGCCTGGATCATTCACTGGTGCAGCTGCTTTTTCAGAGCTTGTGCTGTTCGATCTCTTGGCATTGCTCTACCCCTCCCACCCTCCTCCACCTCTCTCTCTCTCCTTCCCTCGCTCACTTACCCAGCATCCCCCTCCTCCTTTCCCTCCTCTTACGGAGCGCTTCCAGAGGATGACTTCACACTCTGGAAGAGGGAGCAGCAGCAAAGAGTGGTGGCTGTGCTACGTTAGCATCTGAGATCCTTTCCCAGCAGCGTGTCTCGCCGCCACCACCCGGGCATCTCAGCTGGAGGAAAAGTGAGGGAGAGGAGGAACATGAAGCAACAAGGAGAGGGGAGGTTGAAAGTTTGATTGCCTCTGCAATGTGGCCACGCGCTACTGGAGTGCGCTTCGCCGGTGATGGAGCGCTCACTCTGGATTTAAGAGGATGACTGCTGAAGAGGTGGCAGAGGAAGAGCCAACTGAGAAGAGATCCTCCACTCACAGGAGGACACCTATGGCGCTCACATCGTCTGCATAGAACCTCCACGTTTCACCGCTATCGCCGCTGCTATTATTTTGTGTGTGTGTATGCATGTGTCTGTCATGGCATCCAGCTGACAATGCCCGTTCTCTTGTGGAAGTGTGACAACTCAGGCCAGACAAACCCCCAGATCTCCCGAGCGAACGCGGGCTCGGATCTGAGATGAGATTGAACCGAGCAGAGTTTTTCCTCCAGGAGCCAGATCCTGCCTCTCTGGGATTGTTCAGGCTTCGCACGGGGCTGTGACAAGCCCAGCGATTGTTTGAGACTCGGTTCACGGTGGCTGAAGATAGAAGTGCTGAAAATCAATTTGCCATTTCGCTTCCCCTTTCTGGGTAGTGGGTCACACCAGTGAGTATTAATCCCGACTGGAACCGGCTGGCCACGTTTGTGGAAGTGGTGACAGAAGGAGGAGAAGGGTCCACCTTTTGGTTCTTTAAAAAAACTTTTCAATTACAACAGTTCGGATTGATGAATGAAAGTGTGACCAGAGCCCCGGGAGGAAAATTGGTATTTGGAGATGACATTTAGTGTCATGGGCCTCGGTCGCCAAATCAAACACACGGCGTGATGGGAAAAGTTCATCTCAGGGCATTTGAGGGAAAGTATTAAGAAAAAAAGTCTCCACGCCAGAGCCGTCAAATTTACGTGTCACAAGAAAGTATAAATTCTTCAATTTAACATTTTTACTGGCCACATTTTTTGTAGAGTTGAGTGCATTTTTAAAATACTCTTTTAAAAAGTCCTTTTATTTTTTTTGTCAGACATCTGCTTAAAATAATTACATTTTAGACTGTGGCTAATTTAGCTTGTCCAATTATTTTATCTGAAAACCAGCAAACTAAAAAAAAAAAAGCTATGAAATTAATTCATTATCATGAGTTTTTTTCATCAGAATAACAGCAATTTTGAATTCAGGTACATTTGAAGCATAACTGTTCCTGTGTGTTTAAAACGGATACAGGTATAAATTCACATTTGATGATTTGCTTCAACTTGAAAAATTAAATTGAGGCCACAAAGTGATATTCCAAACCCTGAATCAAAAATCAGACCGAGTGTACTCACAGATCCACATCATGTGAGTGGAGATCTAGACTTTATAGGGACACGGCACCTCAGCTGATTCCTCAAAGGCATTGTTTTGATTTGAAGAAGATTCACAGTTTACAACATTTGAGTTATTAACACTGAGGAGCCAATGAAACTGCTGGACTGGACCTGACATGACCTCCATTCTCCTTTGAGCATTCAGACCTAAACCTTTTTGAACTGCTTCTGCTGTTTAGTGTAATTATTGTAATCCAGCTGATGCTCTAAGATGGGTGATGAAGACGTCTCCTGTCATTTCAGGTGCACCGGAAGATCCGGGAGGACTCGGACATGGCCCAGGACTCGCTGCAGTGCCTGGCCCAGCTGGCCTCCATGCACGGACCCATCTTTCCAGACGAGAGCGCCCAGGTGTCCTATCTGGCCCACCTGGTGGAGGGTCTGCTCAGCATGATCAACGGGTCAGTGTGTCACTGTGTTGCTAGTAAATCATACAGTCAGAGTGTTTCAGCCAAGCTAGTGGTATGGAAAAGGAGAACGGCGACGCTGGTCGGTCGGTTGGTTGGTCGACATTCATGACCCACAGAGGATCCAACCTTTTGACTTCCCAGATATTTTTACTGTTACTCTTCTAGGTAGCTGACACCAGCAGATGTAAGTCAAAATGTCTCAACCACGATCAAGTTGGTTGTCGTGAACGTTCCTCCAAATGTCCTTTTGGTTTGGAGATCTTGCCTTCCTGAAATGTCATCCATTTATGTTTAATACTCATATGGTGAACGTGGTAAACTTTTCTACATTGCCATGGGGA
This sequence comes from Antennarius striatus, assembly GCF_040054535.1. Classification (NCBI taxonomy): domain Eukaryota; kingdom Metazoa; phylum Chordata; class Actinopteri; order Lophiiformes; family Antennariidae; genus Antennarius; species Antennarius striatus. The sequence goes on along the minus strand of NC_090787.1, from coordinate 3,107,293 downwards.
GCTTGTTAACATTTAACTTTTAGCACTGAATTCAAACTTGACTATTGTAAGAAACTTTCCCAAGGATGCAGGAATTATTTTGCACTCGCTTCACTATAATAAATCACATTTCCCTCCTATAAACACATCTGGTACAGCAGGGATCTCAGACGTTAACATAAAACCGTATGATACCACAGACTTTATTTATTTTGCCCCATTAAAACCACACTAATTACACAAAATGAGTTGAAGGTAAGTAGAAAGGAATTAGACCAAATTGATACTCATTGGTAGAGACAGCTGAGATGTAGGTTGTTCTAAACTGTGGATGTGTTCGTTTTATATTTAACCCGGGTGTAAAACTTCATGCCGCAGCGTTTAAGTTGCCGTTCTTGTCGCGTTGCCTTGGCTTTAATCTCAGTGGCTGATTATCTCCAGCAGTATTGCCATGATGCCGCTTTTTTTTTTAATCCAGAGACTCAACAAGTGATGAGGCCAATGTCAACAGCAGCGTGAGTCACTCTGTGCCATTTCTGCTCTATTTACTGGAAGTAATTGCTTGTTGAGTCTGTGTTTTTAATGGCCTCTGATTCTGGCATCTCTGCCCTCTGTGGGGAACTGGCTGCAGAGGGATGAGCTCGTCTTCCAGCTCACTAACAAATAGAATTAAACAGGAACTTTCCCGGTTTCCGCTGAAACCACATTAATGCCACCGAGGCTTTAAGTGTGCTCTTACAGAAGCGATTCCTCGTGACGAAACCGATGTCGACACTTTCTGTGACCTCATGCGAAGGAGAAGAAGCCATGTGGAAAATATCTCAATTAGAAATCCTGCATTCTGATTTTTATGGTTTACAAGCAGGATCAAAAAATAAAATGGGATTCATGGAATATGAAACAAAAAACCTGAGAATATATTTTCTGTGAGGTTATAAACCTATTCTGCTAATATTTTTCTTTTTCTATTTTGTTGCAGAACAATTATACAAAACTGATTTACCAAGAAAATCAGAATATGATTAGTTTAAATCCAAAATTAAAAACAAAAAAATGGACATTAATTGAAGTTAGTAAAAAAAAATTGTATAGAATATTTTATCAAATTACTCAAATTATACAATACATTTTTAGAAATTATAAAAGACGGGGCTATTACATAACAATTACAAACAAATCAAAATTGTACTTTCTTTATGTCAAAATAGACAAAATAGATATACTGTAGTTAAAACCTAAAACATGAATATGAAGCCGGGGTGGATTGTAGTTTTCAGTTCATGATTTTTTTTCCCAGCTATGATTTGATTAAAATTCATTTTGACTGTGTAAATTATCCCAGTGAGCGTGGAGCTTTGGCCAGCTCCTGCTCCTCTTTTGGCACCACACAATTACTGTCTACGGCAGTTTTTAAAATCCTAAAACAATTATAAAGCAGCAGCTGCATCAAAACAGGAGGTTTCCCCAGAATAAACTGTGTGCTTCGGTCTTCAGCTCACTGTATTTTGATGAGAATCCCTGAACGCCAATTTGTTTTTAAATACTAAAAGCTATGCTCAAATCGAATTTTTCTCAATAATTTAATTTCCTCAGCAATTATTTTATAAAGTGCTTCCCGATCCCGTCCTATTCGGTCCTCATTTTCGACAGATGAGTCAAGAGTTTCTGATCAGAGCATCCAGAAACCCTGATTAAGAAGCAGGTGAATCACAAACTTGTCCGTCATGTGTATTCAATTCATTTTCATCACTGTTTTCCTTGGTGCTGCTTGTGAATCGCTGTGTGAGCATAGAGTTGAAGAACCTCGGGACGCCGTAGGTCCACGATTCTATCATTGTGTTCTCTCAGGAGGGATGGTGTGAGGCAATAGGACCTGTCATGTGCTGACAAACGCCAGGTCGTCCAAGCCGGCAGTTCAGCTCACAGGCGGCTGTTAGAAGCGAATCGATTGTTGTTGTGCACTGCTGGGAATCTGTGTGTGTGTGTTTTCGGCTGCAGGCAGATGCATTAGAAGAGATTACTGCTCTGTTTTTAGCAGCTGGGTGAGGCAGCATGGGGCGGAGCCACGCAACATTTATTTCTCTCCAAGGTATCCCACTAACATTTAGTTCTGCCAGGTTTAACCTGCTGATTTCTTTTATTTGGATGACAAAATATCTAGATTAAAATAAGACGTCACACTGTGTTTAAGGTGAGGTCTTCAGATGTTTGAGTCAACCACAAAGAAATATTCATCGTGTTATGATATAAAACACAAACCATACTTTTTTCCATCTATATTTAAAAGATTATCAACAGATTTCCTTTATTAAATCTCTGTGACTTCATAAAAATCAACCTGAAGCACAGCAGAGAATAAAACGTGTCCTCAAAAGTTTTTGTTTTTGGTCAAAAGTTTTTGTTCTAATCTGTAGAGATTAGAATTCAATCGACCTGTGTGGACGTTATTCTCCCACCATCTAATCTGATCCATTTTGAGATATATTCAATGAAATTAGACATATTTTCTGAAGTTTGTTAAAGTAGCTGCATCTCCTGTTTTTGTCCCAAAGCTGCTCTGATTCAACAAAGAGCTTCACTCAGGTGCATCTGAACCCTCAGCCAGCCTCAGGATCTGAACTTAACTCTGCTTTTATATCAGTTTCTTTTATATGACTTCATACTGAATTAAGAATTTCAGATAAATATACTTTAATTGTAAGTATTCTTAAGGTGAATTTCACTAATATCTTCAAAGTCACCAAGAGGAGTTCTAACCTTAACTGTGTTGAGATTTTATTATCCGTCCAGCACCTTTTTTTTTTTTTTGTGCTAATAAAACAAAATAGAATAAAAATATCACAATAGAGAGAACCTTTCTGTCCTCCCACCAACGTTAGGTCGTTCTTAAATTTGTGTCATCCATTAGCGGACATTTTTATCTTCTCTGTATTTTTATCACATTGTTGATTTGTTTAAGGGCTACTTAACATGTAGGAGTTCAACATGGCAGAAAATAGATCCGAGGTTTTTAAGAAGTGGGGGTGTTTGTGTTTGTCGAAGCGCTTCTGATGTGAATTAAGGGGCCGCATGTATAAATAACTTGGAGACGAACACTTCCAGTCACACACATGCTCGCTGTCGTACCACGTGACTTGAGTACGGGTCTCTCTCTCTCTCCCTCCCTCCTGCTCCCTTCCCTCCTCTCCTGCTCCGTCTGTAATCACCTATTCTTGGAGCTTTTTTCCAATTGCCTCATCGGAAAGCCATGCGGAGAGGGACGGCCGATCTACAATGATTGAACAGTTCTGCTCGCAATTTAGCTCCATCTGATAGGGGTTAGCTCGGCCTCTCACGGGCCGCCTGGCCAGAGGTGTGTCCCTTCAAGACAAAGTCAGGGGTTTATTTAGCGATGGCATAAACCTGGAAGACCAGTGTCGGTCTTTAGGTGCTGGCACTTTTACACTTTTAGCTTATCATCAAACCGGCGCTATGATTTCACCTTCTAGGGGCATGAACTCAGAAACTATATCGTTTCAACATGTCGACAAAATCAGAAGAAAAAAAAAGGAGCACAGCTGTTGTTTCCAGTTTTTTAACCTGCAGATTTAAGAGCTCCTCATTAAACATGTGCATGTTGTGTGTTCATGGGAGGACGTGGTCTCCTGCAGCGCTGCAACTAACACGCACACCACTGCCAAAGTGTGTTTTCAATTTTAAACATTCCCTGGACGTACGACAAGACCGTTCGGCCTCTGTTGGTTCCGACTCATTCTCTTCTTGGTTTTTATTGTTCACGCGAATCGTTTTTCCCTACCGTGTTTCTTTTTTTATCTCATCTTCCTCTTGTGTGTTCAGATTTCTTTGTATGTTTTCAACTTGTACGAATCGTGGAGTAGAAACAAACACAGAATGTGATTTTAGAATTTTTTTGGGTAGGACTGCTACTGGAAATAATTCCTTGTGACCATCGGCGTATTAGCATAGCCAGAGTGTTTCATGCTGACACAACCACAGACTGCAGATGTCTAATATTATCAAAGTAATAAATCCTCTTTGGTAAATTTAACTCTTCTGTATTCAGTTGTCGTATTTCCCCTTATCTTTGAACGCCTCCTCGTATCGACGACGCACACACTGAGGCTCGGTTTGTCCAGATGTTTTAGAATCCACATTTCACGCCACTTTTATGTGTCCAAACCTGTCGCCGTCAGCTTCACGGTACGATGTGAAGAGGTTGAATTCAAAATCGTTCCATCATCTCGTCTGTATGAAGCAGGAATACCACGAGAGCTGAGTTCAGATGCAGCTGTGGAAAAACTACTCAGAGGTCAAGTTGCCTCAGAGTTTTGGTTAAGGATCGATTTTCACGCCTGTTTCCAAACCTCGGTCATCTGCGGGTAAACTGGAACCTCAGCATCGCCCTCGAGTGGAAAGAGTCGTCTATCAGGCCAAAACACACAGGTTGGAATTGAAAATGGAAAAAAGAGGCCGTTTGGAGTCTCTTAACCTTTTCTGACCTGAGAAGGAAATCAATTTCCAGCCTCTGATTGTGTTTTTTTTAAATCCAATCGTCCCAGAGTTTTTGTAGCTCTTTGCACACTGACTGACTTTTGATTCCTCTTCCTGATTTTCCCCACCAGCGTTCGTTTTGTGCTGTCACTGCTTGAACTATCTGGAGTGTTTATTTATATCAGAACCGTGAAGCGGTCAGATTTGATCTTTAGATCACGTTTTATTGTCTGCATTCCCAGGATTGAGATCGAGGACTCGGAGGCAGTGGGCATCTCCAATATCATCTCCAATCTGATCACCATGTTTCCCCGAAGTACTCTAACGGCGCTGCCCAGCGACCTCTTCACCTCCTTCATCAACTGCCTCACGTTGCTCACCTGCTCGTTCGGGCGCAGCGCCGCCCTAGAGGAGGTGGTAAGTAATCGTCTGTCGGTGCTTTTTGTACATTGTCAGACATAAATAGCGCTCCCTTCTGTTCGCAGCTGGATAAAGACGACATGGTTTACATGGAGGCCTATGACAAGCTGCTGGAGTCGTGGCTGACGCTCGTCCAGGACGAGGAGCATTTTCCTCGCGGCTGCTTCGTCCAGCCGGCAGTGCAGGTCTTCAACTCATACATCCAGTGTCACCTGGCCGCTCCTGACGGCACCCGCAACCTGGTGAGACTGCGTCCCCATCTACTTTTATAAGCAGCGTCCGCTTGTTGTTAACTTCTCTCTCACAAACTGTTCAGTCACTGAACGGCATCACGTCTCACGACGAGGACGAAATCAACGAGCTGCAGGAGGACGACAGAGAGCTGTTCTCCGACCAGCTGTCCAGCATTGGCATGCTGGGGCGGGTGGCCGCCGACCACTGCATCCCCCTCCTCACCAGGTGAACGCCGTCACCGTTAATAAAAACCCAGGGCTTGTGTTTCCTGTGTGTGTGACGACTGTCATGTGACCCTGTCCCGCAGCCTGCTGGAGGACCGGGTGACGCGGCTGCACGGGCAGCTCCAGCGGACCCAGCAGCACCTGATGGCCTCGTCCGACCTCGGCTCGGTGGACCGGAAGGTTCTGGACGATCTCTACGAGGACATACACTGGCTCATACTGGTCTCAGGTGAGTGCAGTCGCGCCCTGCTGATGAATCAGGTGTGACTTTTATTACCTCATGGTGTCGTTGTAGGAGTTCAGTGCTTTTTAACGGTGTGAATTAAAATGAATCATTGCCCCTGCAAGAAGGAGGTTTACTTAAACTAGGCGCTCCATCAAGTGTAATGAGGTCCAAAGATATATATGCATATATAATGTTCTTATACGGCGTTTACCCTTTAGATCTTTTAAGCAATGCTTTCTGGCTTCACTAAGCTGGAGCTACTTCCTGTAAATACTTAGGTTCTCTCTGACTGGGTTTCAGAACCGATGCAAACACGGCGCCTAAGGCCAGAGCGACGCCCGTTTATAGTTCTTGCAAATGACTTTTCCAGTGCAGTTTATTCCACTTTATTTTTAAACAAGACAGAAGAGTCGATGTCCGCCCAAATCTGTGGCTTTGTTTAATGAAACGTCTGAATCAGCATCATTAAAGACGGGCGAAGCCGTTCGGCAGACCTCGCCGTTAATTTACCGCCCAGTAATGAAGAAATTCATGTTGTTTTTGTTCGTTCTGAAAGTTTATGGTGATTTTTTTTTTTTTTTTAAGATTTATTTTCTTGAGAAAAAAACAGCTGATCAGTTTTCAGTTTCAGATCCTGTTAAATTTCAGATGAACTGGTGATCCGTCAATATTGAGAGGTCTGACTCTGTCCGTTCTCCAGGGTATTTACTAGCAGACGACGCTCAGGGTGAAACCCCGCTCATCCCCTCAGAGGTGATGGAGTTCTCCATCAAACACTCCACAGAGGTGGACATCAACACCACGCTGCAGATCCTCGGCTCACCGGGAGAGAAGGCTTCGTCCATACCGGGCTGCAACCGCACCGACTCCGTCATCAGGTAGTACTATTTGTGGGTTTAGCAGTTGATTTGCAAATATTTAGGGTTCCATAGTTAAAAAATATTCAAGCATTGTCCCTAGAGGCATTTTTATGACGTTTTTGTGGTGAAGTGCAAAAAGAAACGGGAATGAAGAACAAAAAAGTCCTATGATCCGCTGTCTTCTAGCAGCGGGTTATCCGTTACCCATTCACCAGTTTTTATAATTTAACCTTGGAAAACTGTTATTAAACGTGTTAAAAGAGTGACGCGTGACCTCAGACTGCTGGAAAATGACGTCTCGTCCAAACAGTTCCCACACTCACCCGGATTTATGGTCACAACACCCCCAGAAGCTTGACCATAAAAGAGTCCACTGGGCAGGAAATGGTCTCAACCAGAGGAGTTTTTAGTCATGTCACTGGGATTTTTGATAGACCATAATTAGCCAATTTTGGTAGAGTGTCATTTAATTTTTTAAATCTTTTTTTGCTAGTTGCTATCCTGCAGCCGCCGCTGGGGGCACTGATGAACACAGAATAGACTGATGAAGTCAGAGAGGAGGTTAAAGACGGGAATTTTCATGCGGTTGTTAGGTTTGATTTAAGAAAGGATTATGAGTGGAGTTAAAATAGCGCTAAACTCACGAGGAAGCCTTAGTGCCGAAGACTTTCTGGCAGGAAGCCCCAGATTCTCCGTGGTAACGGTTTTATTTTTCAGGGGCTACTTCTGTTAAACGTGGTGACGACAAGAGATGGGAGCCAGTAACATTTTTCTGTTCAAGGTCACTGAGCAATGCGTCCTGCAGCGTTCGTTCCATGAGATGTGTGTGTGTGGGTGTGAGGGGTTGACAGCGGTGACACAGGCCTGCAGAGAGTCCGATGGAGTCAGGTTTCCTCGTGGCGATCTGACTCCCTCCCCCCCTGTAAATGTCAGCGTGGTGAAGTGGGCTTCCTCCGCTCACACGTAGTTCTTGAGATTAAACCCTCGGTTTGGTAAATCAGCCGCCGCCGGATGCTCTGGTGGTGAATTGAGGTTTTTCCGTGGCAGGTTGCTGTCGGCGGTGCTGCGGACGTCCGAGGTGGAGTCCCGGGCGACCAGAGCAAGCCTGACGGAGCTGCTCAGTCCACAGATGGGGAAGGACATCGTGTGGTTCCTCAGGCGCTGGGCCAAGACCTACCTGCTGGTGGACGAGAAGCTGTACGAGCAGGTGCGACGCCCCGGAGAACGCCTCGCGTTCACCCGCTACGCCGTTCCATCAGACGAGCCTCGCCTCATCCCCGTCTTTGTCTTTTATCAGATCAGCATCCCCCTCAACACAGCGTTCGGTGCAGAGACAGAGGGGGCCCAGTGGATTGTGGGATATCTCCTGGAGAAAGTGATCAACAACCTTTCGGTGTGGAGCTCTGAGCCGGAGCTGGCCAACGACACAGTGGAGCTGCTGGTGACGCTGGTGGAGAAGCGGGAGAGGTGAGTCAGCAGCGGGAGCCCCCCCACCCCTGTTAAAATAAAGAACCAGTCACATCTCTAATGCCCCACCCCCCACCCCTTGTGTTCAGGGCGAACATTGTCGTTCAGTGTGAGAGTTGGTGGAACCTGGCAAAGCAGTTCGCCAGACGCAGCCCCCCCCTCCACCTGCTGTCCAGCTCCCTGCAGCGCTCGCTGATGAAGGCTCTGGTGCTGGGGGGCTTCGCCCAAATGGACTCTGACACCAAGCAGCAGTACTGGGCTGAGGTATCTATCACAGTTTATCTACCTACCTAATCTAATCTAATCTGATTTAATTTTAGGTAATCCTAGATTTACGAAAACAATCAATTATTGACCAACAACAGAACGTAACTTTTCGGTCCTGCTCAGATGTTTCCACAGCGACATACGTCAAACACCCCCCCCCCCCAGATTGGTGGTCTATTTGAGCTGCAGAAATGTCCCGTCTCCCACCCGACCTGTCAATGCCCCCGCCGCCCCACATCCATATTTCTGATCAGATCTCCCAGCATCCACCTGTCGCCTCTTGTTCATGAGGTTCAAGGTGTTTGCTCGTCCCTCCCCAGACGTGCAGGGGGGGGGGGGGTATGGAGCCCAGCCCCTAGAGCTGATGGAGGTGACGATCACAACCATGTTAATAAAATCGCCTGTTTCCCACTGTGGATAACATGATCCTTTTTGCGATCCTGGGGGGCCTAGGTCTTAATAGGCTGACAGCAGTAAATGGGGGCGCAAAGCCACGACGACTCCACAGTAATTACGGCAGGGGGTGGTGAGTGAGACGGCAGCTGCTGGCTCCTTCAGCTGCTTCGTCTGAACTGGGGTGGATGTGTGGGAGGAAGAGGAGAGAGACCCAACACAGCTTGATTACACCCCGCAGTTCCTCTTCATTCATTATAAACACCAGCAGATCACTTCCTGTTGGTACCTCGGTGTCCTTTTCCCTACAGGATACGAGTAGGAGAATAAAAGTTACTAATACCCCGGTAACCCCTCTTAGAGCAGTCCCTCTCGCTGCAGGTCCCACCATAAATCTAGACGCGATTAAAGAAACATAAAATAGTCTTGAGGCAAAGCTTCCTTTATGCTCTTAGATCACAACCCCTCTCTCCCTTACTCTCTCTCTGTCCAGGTGTTTCAGCCCCTCCAGCAGCGTTTCCTCAACCTCATCAACCAGGAGAACTTTGCTCAGATCAGCCAGGAGGAAGCCGTCAAACAGGAAATCGTGGCGACGTTAGAGGCGCTGTGCGGCATCGCGGAGGCGACGCAGATCGACAACGTGGCCTCGCTCTTCTCCTTCCTCATGGACTTCCTGTCCAGCTGCATCGGCCTGATGGAGGTGAGAGTCGTTTCTAGAATGATAGAAATATCAAGGATCAATTTGACTCGATGAACCGACGACATCTTGAAGCTTCTTTTCGCTCGTTCATGTTTCATCCCTTCTTGCGTTGTTCAGGTTTACAGCAACACGCCCGAAACCATCAACCTCATCATCGAGGTGTTTGTGGAAGTGGCTCACAAGCAAATCTGCTACCTGGGAGAGGTGAGTGATGAACACATCCTGATGATTTGCTGCTGTTTCTCGACATTCCTCGGACCTTCGACGCTTCTTTGTCCTTGTATCTATCAGATTAAAATCAAACCTCTCCTCATCCAGACTAAATCCATGAAGCTGTACGAGGCGTGTCTGACGCTGCTGCAGGTCTACTCCAAAAACAACCAAAGCAGGAAGCGGAACGACGCCACGGCGGAGGAAGACCAGTACCAGGACCTACTGCTCATCATGGAGCTGCTCACCAACCTGCTCTCCAAAGAGTTCATCGACTTCAGCGACACGGGTGAGACGAGTGGTCACCTTTCGAACATTTTAAAGACCGGTCAGAATGACGTTTTCTCACGCCCGCTGTGTTCTAGACGACGTCTTCAGAAACCAAGAACAGGGATCGTCAGCGTCTAGTCGGACGGTATCAGCAGCAGATGTGGTTCTTTACGGAGTCAACATCGTTCTTCCCCTCATGTCTCAGGACCTACTGAAGGTGAACCTGCTCGGCCGCGTCCATTTGTTTGCCGGGTCCGGCGTGACAGAACATTCGTTGGACTGATGATGGTTTTGTCTCTGGTGTGTTCCAGTTCCCTTCCCTGTGTAACCAGTATTACAAGCTCATCACCTTCATTTGCGAGATCTTTCCAGAGAAGATCCCACAGCTGCCAGAAGACCTCTTCAAGAGCCTCATGTTCTCCCTGGAGCTGGGAATGACCTCGTATCCTCTTCCTACAGCGCATTCTTTTGAATGTCACCTTTTTTGTCAATTTCTATTCCATTTTTAAACTGATTTTAAATTACTGTACAGACATGTTCAGGGAGGAATGTTTGCTTTAGAGATTGTATTCCCTCTCAGTATTTTATGGAAGAATACTTTTTTTTTCTAAAGATATTTTGAACAGCTGGATTTTCAAAATGTGGCTGAAGCAAAGGAGAATTTCTCTCCGTCCGTGGAAGACAGAAAAGAAACGAGCAGTTTCAGTTTGTACTCCTTAACGCCCATGTTCAGGATGAGTTCAGAGATCAGCCAGCTGTGTTTGGAAGCTTTATCGCCACTGGCTGAGCAGTGCGCAAAAAACCAGGAGAAGGACACGCCCCTCTTCGTCGCCACACGTCACTTCCTCAAGGTAGAGATTTCACCATCCATGAACCTTCAAAGAAGCACAAAAGTTGTTCACATGCGAAAGTCTAAATATTCCTCATCGCTCTGCTCTGTCTGTGCACCCAGTTGGTGTTTGACATGCTGGTCCTACAGAAACACAACACAGAAATGACGGTGGCGGCCGGAGAGGCTCTCTACACACTTGTGTGTCTGCATCAGGTGAGTGAACATGAAGGACGACGACTGGACGCACCGTCGATAAAGAGTTTCAGTAGCCAGAGCAGATGATCCAAGTGTCTCTCTTTCTCTCTGTCTATCTCTCTATCTCTCTCTCTGTGTTTGTCTCTATCTCATATAAAACATGTTTGTGTGAATGAGTTCATTTTTAGGGAAGCCTGCCCTCTGTCGGTCATAGTGTCACAGCACATCTTAGCCAGCACATGAATTCAGTGACAAACTGAAATTTTGTGTGTGTGTGTGTGTGTGTGTGTGTGTGTATGACATTTAATCTTTTTCTCTCAATAAGCTTTATGCTGTTTTTTTTCATGTCATGCTCAACTTTAATGATAATTTTTAATGATGTTTTCATTATTACAATATTTTAAGGTTCATGTTTTGTGTGAACGCTACAGAAAATAGACTGGAGTGCCATCTAGTGGACAAATCTGTTCATACCTTAAAGCCTTTTTTTTGTGTGTGTGTTGGTTTCTCCTCTCCGTCAGGCGGAGTACTCGGAGCTGGTGGAGACTCTGCTCTCGTCTCAGAGGGACGCTGTCATCTACCAGCGGCTGGCCGACGCCTTCAACAAGCTGACGGCCAGCAGCACGCCGCCCACTATGGACCGCAAACAGAAGGTCGCCTTCCTCAAAAGCCTCGAGGAGTTTGTGGCCAACGTGGGTGGCCTGCTCTGTGTGAAATAACCACTGGAAACTGACATGGCCTCATTTCTTTGTTTTGCAAAGCAATCAGTCAAAGGCCTCCTTGATTTCCCCCCAAGAACTCTGGGTAGAGGAGACGCCACGACGCGTCTGAGGAACTCTGTCTCTCTGCCTGCTGGGGAACCCATCCCACGACTGAATTTGTACCGTGTTTTCATTTCCTCCAGTTTTAAAAATTTTTTATTCCCACCCGTTACCAGACTAGCCCCACCCCTCCAGAGTGGTTGACTTGATGGCGATCACGTAACCATGGAGACAGAGCTGCAGAGCAGATGGACTCGGTCGGGGGAGCCTGCCCTGTGGACTGACACGATGGAGCGCAGACGAAGTAGCAGCTCATGTCAATAGCGTGGATATCGACGGATCGCGAGATGCCAGAGCTATGAGAGCACACTCACACACACAGTGACAGAGTTAAACAGATTGTGAACAAGTTTTTTTGTTTTTTTCAGCAACTGAAGATATTAGAGAGCCCATGTTGTTAGGATACCATGGTAACCGTCTCCTCCTGACTCCATCCCATCTTGCATCTGCTTGGTTTCACCTGACTATGATTGTTTATGCCAAAAAAGTCACAGTAAATATAGTAACTCACAACCAGATAAAAAAACTTTTAGTGTGTGAGAAACAGCGTCTTTCTGCCGAGCCAATCAGCTGCAGAGTTGGGTTTGTGCTGGTGTTGCCATAGTAGGGTTTGTAAGGCCGCCTCCTTGATGCACATGCAAACACACTTCATTTTAACAGTTTGTACTCTTTCACCAACACACACACACGCACACATACACACGATCCTTTCCAGAGTGCCTTTGGTTTGTTGATTGTTCAGTTTGTGCGTGTCGATTGTCATACATCATTGACAACAAACGACGACTGTGCCTGTCATTTGCTAACAACACGGTCAAAAAAAAACACTAAACACACATGCAAAGCAGCTGCAAGGAAGGGCGTTTGTTTGTTCGTTGGCAGCGAGAGAAAACCAAAATCAAATTGTTTCTCTAAAGGATGTGTACATATATAAATAAATAATGTTGAATCAGAAACCAGGACAGGTGTATGTTCAAAGACTGAAACATTTTCTACGCCTGTAGATGGCAGGAAGAGGGAGCAACTTGTTTTGTTTTGTAGTTTTTCTTTCTCGGCATGGATTGTAGTCCGATTTCTCCCTCCGCCCTGAAGGACGGGGCCTCTTGATATTCGGCTGGTTGGTTTCAGGCGTATTTTTCTACAGCAGCATACTCATCCTGTCACTCCTCAACACACTGGATTGAAGACGAAGTTCAAGGACAGCAATAACAAACCAAATAAAAGGAGCAGAGCCACTTGCTGAAGCCCCGTTCAGAGCACTATTCTGGTTATTGTAGAATGGCTGTTTTGTTAATGAAGTGTAAAAGTGTACATAAACTTATTGTATAAAATGTGTGGCCTCTGCCTTTTCCTTCTCATTCGTGTTTGCTGTAACATCTCTACTTCAGTGGTGAAGTTAACGACCATAATGTTTATGACTGGCAGTGGTACTTTTAAAGTTGAAGAATACCAAAATGAGAACATGACGAAGATATTTCAGAAAGCCACTTTTTAAACCCATTAAATGTGAGCTGAAACGTTTCGTGCATATTTTTTTTTAAACTTGATAATTTTATTATAAACAAATATATCTGGAGGATGCAAATGACAGGGTTAGATGGAGGCAACTGATTCGCTGTGGCGACCCCTGACGGGAAAAGCCGAAAGGAAAAGAAGTCTCAGTAAATCACTTTTTTTTTTTAAACTATGTTATTATTGTTTTTTCTCGAGGACGTAGTGAATCGTACATTTTTTTTATTTCGGTTGTTTTAGGCTCTGGTCCGTTTGCTCTGAAAAAATATCGAATTTTCCGGTCTCTCAAAAACGAGCTCTGCATGTTATACGTCATCGATAAATTAACCAATCAAAGGTGTAGCATCGTCGTAATGGCCCGCCCCACTTCGCATCTGATAGGTTAACCTGAATGACATTAATTTATAGAGTTAGTCAGGTTAACCAATCAGAGGTGTAGTGGGGCGGGTCATCGAAGTGTCCCCCTCCTGTCGCCTAGCAACATACATAGTTGAAGTCCGAGACTTCATTTACGGCTCTACGTCGTAAAATCTGTGGCATAACAATGACAATGACCCAAGCGAAAAGATGCGCCACAGTGTTGGCGTTAGAAAAACAAAACATTTAACGGAATAAAAGTGATGTTGGACCGGAAGTAGTGCAGATAGCAGGTTCATTGAAACCGAAGGGGTTATGTTCATAGTGAGCGTCTGTTTCCTTTTATGGTATGATTGTGATAACGAATGATATCGCCTCGTGGGGGTGCAGGGAGGGGGGTCATTTTCCCTGTGCACCATGAGGGGCACTAATGCGCTATGAATTATGGGAAACCACAGACCGCAAAGAAGGTAGAAACTGGACTTTTCTCTGCGGTTGGCGGTGGGAAAATGCGGCCCTGAAGACTCTTCACCCCCCCCCCGGGGGCAAATCTAGAACCGGTCCTTGGAGCGTCAGTCGCCACTGCGGGAGAACACCCTGTCTCGGATCGCAACCGATTCCACCGTTCACACTGACCCGATTCTGATCAGGTGCGTTCACATGAGCGGGCTAGAATTATTCCCTCATCGGTCGAAATCATTTTCCGTTTAATTTCTCATCGGATTAAATCTGGGGACAATGTTGACAGGAATCCAATAAACACGTCAGGTGACGCAGTGTTTGTTGTACTTCTTTTTTTTTTTCTTTTTTTTTTTCTCGTCAACATATTCCACCCGATGGTGAGGCCTCACAAAGATCGATGATGAACTTGAACAAAAAAAGTTATAAAAAAAAAAAGTAATTTTATTCCTGGGATAATAAAATGTGTGCGAGTGTGAAGCATGTCAGTGGCGCACCTGCAGAATTTACAGTTGTACTGCATGTATTTATAGTAAATATGAGCACAGAACATATATATATATATATACTGTGTATATATATATGTATTTATGTATGTATGTATATGTTGTTGTTGTTGTTAAACATTCAATTTACATGTGTTACAAAACCTGCTTTAAAAAAGGAAAATAGAAAGAAATTTCACACAGATTATTATTCTCCTGATTTGATATGAACCACTTGAAACTGGATCAGTAACATTTATGTAAATTGTTAGTCTTCTCAGTTATGAGCGACTGCGACAGCGACGACGGCATCCCCCGGCTGTCGGCTCACACTCTGGCCGCCCTGCAGGAGTTTTACGACGAGGCCTGCGAGAACTTCTGCTCCATCCAGCCGGACCAGTTGGCTGTGGGAGCCGTGGAAGAGGACTGGGTGAGTCTAATGCAAAAGACCCGGGGGCCAAATGTTGCCCGCCACATCATAAAAGGTCAATGTCTCAATATTAACAGGTCAAAAGCGTGCTTTGACCAAGAACCACTTTTCCAACAATGCTGTGATTAAGCCTATTTAAATTCTGACACAAAACAAAGTTAATGTCTAACTTGTGTTTGAAGTTATTTTTATTTATTCACTTGGATAGTTTGATCCTTGATTGATGGAGTTTGTTTATGTACGGTCGAAGGGAAATTAGAATGCACACTACACACAACCACACACAAGGGGGCCTGTAAGCATGCAATGGGAGGTGGAGCGGTGAGTGCGCCCCAAATGAGCAACTTGTGAGGGGGACGATGCCTTGCTCAATTGCGCCTCGGCAGTGCTCCAGAGGTGAGCTGACACCTCCCACTGTCAGCTCACACTCCAGGTGTTTTTTTTCGGCGGTTCCAAGATCGGCGGTTCAAAAATCAAACCGCCGATCTTGGAACATTGGAAGAACCGCTCTACCACTGAGCCACTTAATGGGTTTATGCGGGTTTAATAACCTGAGAAATTAGAAGGATTAATGTTGTGTAAGCTAACATAGTTTTTCTATGCAACTGTAATGTTTGATACAAGTAATAAATTCAGTTATTTAACATTAAGAATTACTTACATTTATTTTACATTACATTAAGTTACATTTAGTTACATTTTCTAAGTTACATCTGGCCCTTTGAGGACAGCCATTATGCTGAAGTGGCCCCCGGTGAAAATGAGTTTGACACCCCTGTTACGTCCTCCAGTCACGATGGGGCAGAAATGCTGAGCAGATAGTATGACTTTTATTCAGCTCCTCTCTCAGGAGCGTCAGCAGCATCCCCATAATGCATTGTGTTCCTGACAGCGGATGAGCCAGTTCTGGTACAGCGATGAGACGGCTACCCGGTTAGCAGAGGAGGTGGTGCGTGAAGCTGGAGAGGGAGGCAGGTAAAACCAACACACACACATTAGAGAAGTTCCTGTGTGGTGAAAGCAGGAAGTTCTGATTCTGGAGGACTAAACCAGAACCGTAACGTGATATTTCTCACCTGTATGCGCACCCAGGATAGCGTGTTTGAGCGCTCCTAGCGTCTACCAGAAGCTGAAGCAGGGTGTGGTTGTTGGCTCGGATCGGGTAGCCGCCGCGGTGTTCGAGTACGACCGCCGTTTCTCCATCTACGCTGATGACTTTTTCTTCTACGACTACAACGAGCCGCTGTCTCTCGAGCCACACGTGGCTCCCCGGAGCTTCGACGTGGTCCTGGCCGACCCTCCCTACCTGTCAGAGGCTTGTCTGAGGAAAGTGGCCCAAACTATCAAGTACCTGAGCAAAGGGAAAGTGCTGCTGTGTACAGGTGAGAGGAGGCGGTCAGACGTGACCTCACGTTCAGAGGTGTGAGCTCCTGCTCGAACTGAACACACTGACTGTTCCAGCTCTTCTGCTGACTTCCTGTCACATCTGTTCCACAGGAGCCATCATGGAAGATCTCGCCAAGGAGCTCCTGGGTGTCAACATATGTTCATTTCGACCAAAGCACAACAGAAACCTGTCCAACGAGTTCTGCTGTTATGTGAACTACCCTTCTGGTCTGCTGTACTGCTGACGAGTTCACCGATGGGTAGGGGGGGGCAAAGGGGACAGGTGCCAGTCCTACTGAAGAATCCTAGTTCAGGAGAACTAGTGAACTTGTAAATCTTAATGAAAACGTTTTACATACTGTAAGAAGAATCTGGGAACTTGCTGCTTTCTCTGAAATTTTAATCTGATTGTATTGTAATTGTAGCAATACAATCTGATTTTGTATTTAGTCATCATTTAGCTCTGGACTGTTTTGAATTTTATTTAGGATCAGTGTTGACTGAATCAATCTCTGGGCATTGGTGGTGATATTTAGATTTACGCTGAACACGATTTTTGCATGTTCACAACAGCGGTCCAGCGGAGTGTTTAGCTAAAACAAACAAGAAGGTGTTATTTCATTGGTGTGTGTTTATTGTCTGAACCCTTTAGATGATAAAAAAATGGATCCGCTGCAAAATAAAGTTTTAAACAAAGTGTTGTGGTTTTGTTCTGCAGAGGTTTCCAGAAATGTCACTGATATCCTGCTCAGTCCAATCTTTGGATTTATGTTTCATATTTTGTGAAATATAAGAGTTACAACTGCAGTCATGTGGAATATTAGCACCGGAATAGAATTATTCCAGCTCTCTCCCGATAAAAGCAGGTCCTCACTTGCAGATGCGTTTTTCCATGAAATTGAAAGATTTTATATCGATGAGGTTTTTTTTTTGTTTGGTTTTTTTGGGGGGAGGGGGCATCTTTGCTCAGTCAGATTTTACCAGTTTGGATTTCCCAAACATTTGCTTATTATTTGGTAGATTTTCATGAAACTTGTTGGAAGAGTATGGAATGTGGCAGGAAAAGCACCGTTCTATAGGATCTGTGGGTTTTAGGATTTGAGTTTCCCATTGATGAGAAATTGCAAAGGCTTGTGGGTTCTCTTTTGGAATGTTGAATATACAACCGCATTCATTTTCAGGGGTTGTGATTATACCTCTTCATTAAAGAGAATAACAAAGGACTGAAACGGCGCTTCAGGTTAATTGGCCGGTCCCAAATTGGCCGCAGGTGTGTGTGTGTTTGTCTCTCTGTGTGGCTCCGTAGTGCGCTGGCGTTACGCCCGGGGTTACCCCCACCTCACGTCCTAAGTCAGTTGATAGACTCCAGCTCCCCTTGACCCATGACAGTGGATAGAGCGGTTCAGATGATGGATGGATAGATGGATAAAACAGGAGATGAGAAGCAAGAAGTCAAAGACCTCAGGATGGATTTGAACAAGACCATTACGTGACACTTAATGGTCCAAATAAAATAGGAAGGTTAGTGAATAGAAACACGAATGATGCCCCTTTCAAGCTGACTTAGTTTGCCTTGGTCAATCATTCAATCAACTTTTATTTATATAGCGCTCAATCACACCTAAAGATCTGTTGGTTTGGAAAAAGAAATACATGGGGGACAGAAAGTAAAAGAGACTGAGAGAGAGAGTGGATGATAGGCCAGTTTGAGTTTAATGTCCATAGTGAGCTGTGGCTGAATTGTGGGCAGGATTTACTGGCCTTTGGATATCATGTCATCTATTCGCATTCTCCACTTGTTGAAGAGGCACAGACACAGTGGCTGAATCTTGCAGACAAAGAGCGTGATTTATCATTAGTAATAAATTCTAGCATAGAAAGATAAAGTAAGTTTTTGCTTGTCTGGTGAAGGCAGTTTTGGTCTCACAAAACCCCGTTCCCACCTTCTGGCCGTTGTCTTTTGGTGCATTTGGTCCAACATTCTGGAGAGAAAAGAAGATATACTCTTATTACTCTATTTTTATTGTTCTATTCTCTATTTAGTGCAATTTCTTTTTAGTTCTTCATCCTTACATTCTCCTCATTCTGACATTCTCAATGGTTTTTTGGAGCAGTGTAACTATAACAAAAAGCAATTCCCCTCCTCGGGGATCAATAAAGTATGCTGATTCTGATTCTGATTGATGTACCAGGTGCCCCCCCGAGATATGAAGGACAGCTGACTGAAGTCTAAATGTTCATAAAATACCATTTGCTAGTTTGTATTTCGAACTGCGTGCTCATCCAACTCGGTCCCCTTTCTTCAGAAACCCACGCTGATCAGAACCGATCCATAAACGCATGAGTGTCCGCAACCAAAGGTTCAGAGAGATTCCATGTTGGATTGGATCAGACAAAAGCAACAAGAATCAAGTAGCGTCTGATTGGTCAGCTGATTCCGACAAATATTCACTGTGGGAACCTGGAGGACGGGTTGCAATCACAGAACTGAAGGCCTCGTTCGGTGAGCCTACTTTCACCTGCAGCCAACTGGGACAGGCTCCAGCGGACCTGATACCCGCGAGACAACTGTGCTTATCTTGTCAACAACAAAATAGAATGAATATAATGTTTTTTGTCCTGTTGTACTTTTGAAAGTAATGACGTGCACAAATTAAGTTCACAATTTTACCTTTGACGTATTTGTAGCTTGTACCCTTCTGTTAGAACCATCTAGTAAAAGGTTGCCTCCTAGTAGAACTATCATGTTAACAGTTCCCTCCTCTTAGAACCATCATGTAAATGGGTCACGCCATTAGAGCAGTTTTTTAGCCAGTTCCCTCCTATTAGAAGCAACTAGTAAACTGTTCCCTCCATTAGAACCAACTAGCAAACGGTTCCCTCCAATAGAACCACTTGGAAGCTGGTTCCCTCCCATTTCTTTCAAAAGGCTTTAGTTTCATTTGCTATGAATTGAAACTAAATCATTGATACGGTACTCATTAGTGGAAATTTCACCACTGTGGGATGAATCAAGAATCTTACGTGTATTTTATCTTAACTTATCTGATATCTGTCCATAGGTCAGACAGGACTACATCCATGAGCTGGCGAGATGAAAAAGAAACAAATCCCAAGTTCCCAAGATGTTCCCTCAAAGGCAAACATCCACATCAACCATTCCCATGCAAAATACTGAATTGGACCAGTTAAATTACACCAGAACTCACACTAAAGCAATGGATCATCCTTTTATTTCTACAAGCGTAAATCAGTTAACAGACGAGGGATTGGGACTGAACCCAATCAGAACTACAGAACAAAGTCATGAATCCGTGGAACGCGCCAGTGGCGCAGCTGCATCCTTTCCAGGCAACACAGCGGCACAGTGATTGGTTAGTTACTTTGATTTCCCCTTCAGTGGTGTGCGAGCCCTGAGTTCCATCTCCATATAACATCCTCCAGATCCTCTAGATTCTATGTACCACCAAAAATATCCAATTTCAACAACTTGTTAACTGAGAATAGGTGTTAATGTGAACAAGAATGGGTGTCCATCTGTGTGTCCCTGCAATAAAATGGCAACTTATCCAGGGTGTACCCCGCCTCCCACACAATGTCAGCTGGGAAAGGCTCTAGCATAAACCCACAGCCCGGATTTGGAAAATGGACTGACAAAGAGACCATTAGTGATTGAAAATGAATGAATGTTTCTATTCATATTCAATCCAGATTTTGTTCTGTCCTTGAACTCATTCTTTAACATCAGTTTATGGTGCTGGATAGAAAAGAACAAAAACCAAAATATGATACTCACGTGCTATTCGTTGACGACAGCAGAAAATTGCCAAAACAGTTACCACTGCAACAACAGCAACAGGTACTAGTATTCTCCAAAGTGCAGTCAAATCATGGTTTTCTTCTGTGACAGTGGAGAAAAGAAAGTTATTTAACGTTGTAATTCAACTTCAACAACAAGTCCTTTTGCTCTGAACACCTGAGGCAGGTCACTGGTGGAACAAGAAGGATGTCTGTCTCAGTTTTAATCCTGAAAGGGTTCAGATTTATTCAATCTCTTATTCCTGTTTTATCTGCAGCACTAATAACTAATATATGCTAATCTGATAGCTACATCACTTTTCACATCAGCCCTGAGGTTTGCAGAGAGGTCTAAAACAAAGAGGCTGCTGCTCACCTGTAATGTCGAGGGTTGTGTTCTTCTCCTTTTTGGAATGAGGGTCATAGACGAAGCAGGTGACAGACTGTAACCCCCCCACTCTGACAGAGCTGCTCATGGTGTAAGTTTTAGTTGTGGGATCCTGCTTCTGGGACATCTCATCAGCATTCAGGTCCTGCTCTGCAGCGCTGGACTTGTTCACGCCTTTCCATGACATCCTCGATTGTGGATATCCACCTCTTGTTGTGCAAGTTGCCAGCATCTGTGTTTTGTTTAACGTCAGCTCTGGATCGCTGTAGGGAGCTGTGAGAAGAAATGGGGAGACAAACCTGAGTGAGATGTCAGGAGGGTTTTACAAAGGTCAGCTGCACTCACCTGAAACCTGCAGCCTCCTTTTGCACCATTCATCACTATGAAGGGGTCTTTTATGCTGATAAAACTTCACAGCAGCAGTGAAGTTCTTCTGGTCATCTCCAACTCCAACATTGAGAAGTCTCAATGAAATGTTTCCGAAGCTGAACTCATTTTTGAAGACTTCAATTCTGCGCTCATAGCTGGAATGTGTTGTTTCTTTTTGGTTAACATCATAGCGGTACACTGTGATGTTAGACTCTTCCCAGTAAAACCAGTTGAGGTTCGTTAAGTTTGGCAGCAAACAGGAGATCATCACCGGGGCTCCAACAGTGGCTTCCAGAGGCTCAGTATAGATTTGACCCAAGAGCACTGATAGAAAGAGAGACAATGTCAAGTCCATCAATGTTTGGTTGTTACCGTGACATGAATGTGAGGTGTAGTGAGTCATGTCAGGTGTGAGCTTACTAGGAATGAACGCCAGAAATTTTTTGGCCATGTTGCCACGACAGAGGACAGACGATTCCTTGGTTACTAGACAGACGTGTCCCACAAACACACCAACGGTCACCACTTAATAATCTTTCTTGATGTCTGTTTTCACTCGTATGGATGAAAGTGATTTTTTCTCTAGAAGTTAAAATAGCTCAGAGACAATTCCACAAACCTTTAGAGGAAGTGTCTCTTCAATCCGGCGACCTTCCGGAATAAAAAAAATGACGCAGTTTTTTTTCTTCAGTCTTGCCCCTCCTTTGGCCTTTGATTGGATGGCAGTCAGTGGGTCACCAATCCTTTATTGCCCTCGCTGTTTTACATGCAAAACAAAGTAAAAATCATGTTTGGTTGCAGTGTAAAAAACTTTAGTGAACGGAAGCGTCTCCATTCAAGGGAAATCATGCCCCAAAGATCAAGATGAACTACGCTGAACGCGTGAAGAAGTCTGCAGGGTGGACCGTTCCCACGGAAAAGTTAAGTCGTGAGCTAAAGAAGAATCAGAGATACCAACAGCCTGATTTGCATTTTCTGTCTTCACAGACTAATTCCTTCCAGTCAACCACACCCAGACAGGTAGCACCGCCACGGTTTGAGAACACAGGTGTAAAGGACTCACCATCAGTTCTGTCGTCTTCCGTCTAAACACCAGGAGGAAGGCTGAGGGGTTGAATCCCGTATGGACTGACCCACACAGGTTCATGAAAGTTAAATCAATATGGTGCTCCCACGTCACACCTTACTTGTCTTGTGACATAAAAATGAATGTGCGTGAATCACCATCCGATCAGCTGATGGCATACCAGAGCAGGGATGGTTTCTTGATAGGGAGGTCACAGGTGTAACTATGTGCCTGTCATACCTGGATCTGCCTTCACCACACATTTGACTCTCAGGCTGCAGTCCATCATATTTCCAAAATTGAATTTCAGTTTAACTGCTTTTTTTTTCCTGTTTAAGCATGATGAGGTGATTTTCAGAATCTTCACGTCTTCTTTTGAAATGCCGGACAAAAAGGAATAAATCTGCAGCCATTAGCACGTCTGACGCACACACACAAACACCAGACAAACACACACACACTTGTGTTTTTAATTTGTTTTTTTGTTCTGTTTAAGGAAAATAAAGGTGTTATTGTGCAGCTATTTGTTTCCTCCTGTTATTTTCAGCCCAGTTGAATAATACCGATGTTTGCTCAGACATGTTTTTGATCATGTAACCATTTTATATGCATTACAACTATGTAAACCGCAGATGCAAAGCATCTCGCCCGTAGCCAGCTGGGATAGGCTCCAGCAAAACCGGGACCCGCAAGGCAGACAAGTGACTGAAGAATGGATGGATGGATGGATGGATGGATGGATGGATGGACGGACAAACTGACAGACAGATGGATGGATGGAGTAGACTATAAAGTCTCGTTCACTGTTACACTGGCATAACGGAGTCAGATCACTTATCATTACGGTTCTGTATATTCTCATCTGTGACCAACAGACCAGACGGCAGTAACCACCCAATAGATCAGGGTCATTCAGCATTGTCTGTAGGAGGAGGAAAGATTGTGGTGAAAAGAGCCTCCCAGAAAGACGAGTAGATCCTAGCACAGTTTAGACTCTTGGTTCTTTGTTGTCTGGACTCCAAGAACCCTCTGACAGAGTTTCTGAGTCATCTCATTCTGTCTGTTCAATAATCCTTGTGCTTTGCTGAAACGTGACATCTTTGTTGTGTGTTGTTTCTGGAATCAGTGAATCTGGGTACCTGAGGACCGGAGATCCGCTCAACCCAGACACTCCAGTGTTGTTACGTATTAATGTAGAAAATGTATTCAGTAGAAAAAGCAGTTTTTTAGCCAGTTCCCTCCTATTAGAAGCAACTAGTAAACTGTTCCCTCCATTAGAACCAACTAGCAAACGGTTCCCTCCAATAGAACCACTTGGAAGCTGGTTCCCTCCCATTTCTTTCAAAAGGCTTTAGTTTCATTTGCCATGAATTGAAACTAAATCATTGATACGGTACTCATTAGTGGAAATTTCACCACTGTGGGATGAATCAAGAATCTTACGTGTATTTTATCTTAACTTATCTGATATCTGTCCATAGGTCAGACAGGACTACATCCATGAGCTGGCGAGATGAAAAAGAAACAAATCCCAAGTTCCCAAGATGTTCCCTCAAAGGCAAACATCCACATCAACCATTCCCATGCAAAATACTGAATTGGACCAGTTAAATTACACCAGAACTCACACTAAAGCAATGGATCATCCTTTTATTTCTACAAGCGTAAATCAGTTAACAGACGAGGGATTGGGACTGAACCCAATCAGAACTACAGAACAAAGTCATGAATCCGTGGAACGCGCCAGTGGCGCAGCTGCATCCTTTCCAGGCAACACAGCGGCACAGTGATTGGTTAGTTACTTTGATTTCCCCTTCAGTGGTGTGCGAGCCCTGAGTTCCATCTCCATATAACATCCTCCAGATCCTCTAGATTCTATGTACCACCAAAAAGATCCAATTTCAACAACTTGTTAACTGTTAACTGAGAATAGGTGTTAATGTGAACAAGAATGGGTGTCCATCTGTGTGTCTCTGCAATAAAATGGCAACTTATCCAGGGTGTACCCCGCCTCCCACACAATGTCAGCTGGGAAAGGCTCTAGCATAAACCCACAGCCCGGATTTGAAAAATGGACTGACAAAGAGACCATTAGTGATTGAAAATGAATGAATGTTTCTATTCATATTCAATCCAGATTTTGTTCTGTCATTGAACTCATTCTTTAACATCAGTTTATGGTGCTGCATAGAAAAGAACAAAAACCAAAATATGATACTCACGTGCTATTCGTTGACGACAGCAGAAAATTGCCAAAACAGTTACCACCGCAACAACTATAGCAACAACAGCAACAGGTACTAGTATTCTCCAAAGTGCAGTCAAATCATGGTTTTCTTCTGTGACAGTGGAGAAAAGAAAGTTATTTAACGTTGTAATTCAACTTCAACAACAAGTCCTTTTGGTGGAACAAGAAGGATGTCTGTCTCAGTTTTAATCCTGAAAGGGTTCAGATTTATTCAATCTCTTATTCCTGTTTTATCTGCAGCACTAATAACTAATATATGCTAATCTGATAGCTACATCACATCAGCCCTGAGGTTTGCAGAGAGGTCTAAAACAAAGAGGCTGCTGCTCACCTGTAATGTCGAGGGTTGTGTTCTTCTCCTTTTTGGAATGAGGGTCATAGACGAAGCAGGTGACAGACTGTAACCCCCCCACTGTGACAGAGCTGCTCATGGTGTAAGTTTTAGTTGTGGGATCCTGCTTCTGGGACATATCATCAGCATTCAGGTCCTGCTCTGCAGCGCTGGACTTGTTCACGCCTTTCCATGACATCCTCGATTGTGGATATCCACCTCTTATTGTGCAAGTTGCCAGCATCTGTGTTTTGTTTAACGTCAGCTCTGGATCGCTGTAGGGAGCTGTGAGAAGAAATGGGGAGACAAACCTGAGTGAGATGTCAGGAGGGTTTTACAAAGGTCAGCTGCACTCACCTGAAACCTGCAGCCTCCTTTTGCACCATTCATTACTAAGAAGGAGTCTTTCATGCTGATAAAACTTCACAGCAGCAGTGAAGTTCTTCTGGTCATCTCCAACTCCAACATTGAGAAGTCTCAATGAAATGTTTCCGAAGCTGAACTCATTTTTGAAGACTTCAATTCTGCGCTCATAGCTGGAATGTGTTGTTTCTTTTTGGTTAACATCATAGTGGTACACTGTGATGTTAGACTCTTCCCAGTAAAACCAGTTGAGGTTCGTTAAGTTTGGCAGCAAACAGGAGATCATCACCGGGGCTCCAACAGTGGCTTCCAGAGGCTCAGTATAGATTTGACCCAAGAGCACTGATAGAAAGAGAGACAATGTCAAGTCCATCAATGTTTGGTTGTTACCGTGACATGAATGTGAGGTGTAGTGAGTCATGTCAGGTGTGAGCTTACTAGGAATGAATGCCAGAAATTTTTTGGCCATGTTGCCATGACAGAGGACAGACGATTCCTTGGTTACTAGACAGACGTGTCCCACAAACACACCAACGGTCACCACTTAATAATCTTTCTTGATGTCTGTTTTCACTCGTATGGATGAAAGTGATTTTTTCTCTAGAAGTTAAAATAGCTCAGAGACAATTCCACAAACCTTTAGAGGAAGTGTCTCTTCAATCCGGCGACCTTCCGGAATAAAAAAAATGACGCAGTTTTTTTTCTTCAGTCTTGCCCCTCCTTTGGCCTTTGATTGGATGGCAGTCAGTGGGTCACCAATCCTTTATTGCCCTCGCTGTTTTACATGCAAAACAAAGTAAAAATCATGTTTGGTTGCAGTGTAAAAAACTTTAGTGAACGGAAGCGTCTCCATTCAAGGGAAATCATGCCCCAAAGATCAAGATGAACTACGCTGAACGCGTGAAGAAGTCTGCAGGGTGGACCGTTCCCACGGAAAAGTTAAGTCGTGAGCTAAAGAAGAATCAGAGATACCAACAGCCTGATTTGCATTTTCTGTCTTCACAGACTAATTCCTTCCAGTCAACCACACCCAGACAGGTAGCACCGCCACGGTTTGAGAACACAGGTGTAAAGGACTCACCATCAGTTCTGTCGTCTTCCGTCTAAACACCAGGAGGAAGGCTGAGGGGTTGAATCCCGTATGGACTGACCCACACAGGTTCACGAAAGTTAAATCAATATGGTGCTCCCAAAGGAAGCAGTCTTACATCATGCCTTTGAGGAGATTGCACTTGACCTACAGTAACATCCCCCCATCCCCCTGGCTGTGGTTGTAAACAGGCTGCTGATGAAGGACCTCCTCCCTGCCGTGTTTTTAAAATGTTACGCTGCATGAACGTCACACCTTACTTGTCTTGTGACATAAAAATGAATGTGCGTGAATCACCATCCGATCAGCTGATCGCATACCAGAGCAGGGATGGTTTCTTGATAGGGAGGTCACAGGTGTAACTATGTGCCTGTCATACCTGGATCTGCCTTCACCACACATTTGACTCTCAGGCTGCAGTCCATCATATTTCCAAAATTGAATTTCAGTTTCACTGCTTTTTTTTTCCTGTTTAAGCATGATGAGGTGATTTTCAGAATCTTCACGTCTTCTTTTGAAATGCCGGACAAAAAGGAATAAATCTGCAGCCATTAGCACGTCTGACGCACACACACAAACACCAGACAAACACACACACACTTGTGTTTTTAATTTGTTTTTTTGTTCTGTTTAAGGAAAATAAAGGTGTTATTGTGCAGCTATTTGTTTCCTCCTGTTATTTTCAGCCCAGTTGAATAATACCGATGTTTGCTCAGACATGTTTTTGATCATGTAACCATTTTATATGCATTACAACTATGTAAACCGCAGATGCAAAGCATCTCGCCCGTAGCCAGCTGGGATAGGCTCCAGCAAAACCGGGACCCGCAAGGCAGACAAGTGACTGAAGAATGGATGGATGGATGGATGGATGGATGGATGGATGGACGGACAAACTGACAGACAGATGGATGGATGGAGTAGACTATAAAGTCTCGTTCACTGTTACACTGGCATAACGGAGTCAGATCACTTATCATTACGGTTCTGTATATTCTCATCTGTGACCAACAGACCAGACGGCAGTAACCACCCAATAGATCAGGGTCATTCAGCATTGTCTGTAGGAGGAGGAAAGATTGTGGTGAAAAGAGCCTCCCAGAAAGACGAGTAGATCCTAGCACAGTTTAGACTCTTGGTTCTTTGTTGTCTGGACTCCAAGAACCCTCTGACAGAGTTTCTGAGTCATCTCATTCTGTCTGTTCAATAATCCTTGTGCTTTGCTGAAACGTGACATCTTTGTTGTGTGTTGTTTCTGGAATCAGTGAATCTGGGTACCTGAGGACCGGAGATCCGCTCAACCCAGACACTCCAGTGTTGTTACGTATTAATGTAGAAAATGTACTCAGTAGAAAAAGCTGTTGTGAAGAGTCACTACATTTTAAACATAGTTGTACTGTGTTGGTCACATTCTACAGTTTTACATTCTAATATTTATAGTGAATGTAGGCAGGGTGATGAAACCCCTTAAAGTTTTTAATGTACAGTATATGTGTGGCTCCTGGCATTGTGCCCAGAGTGTCCCCTGCCCCGTGCCCCCGGTCAGCTGGGATAGACTCCAGCACCACGCAACCCGTGACAGAGGGTGTAGCAGGCTTAGAAAATGAATGGATGAATAAAAATGAAAACATACAGTGTATCCTTTCATCCTTTATTCATCCTTTCATCCATTCTTTAAAAAACTGGAGATCCTGCAGGAGCCAACTCACCACACAGCAACAGACTGATGAACTTTCATTGGACAGGTCTTTTAAATCCAGAAGATATACTGATCCCTTCCTCGTTGAGATATTGTCTCCTGGTTTTAATAACTGTGTAAGACCTGATCAGCCTCAGTGACAGAAACGGTTTAGTATTCATGTAATCCTACTAAAAAGATATACAGAAAGCAGACACACATGACACAACTTACTTGCTGAAAGTAAAAATCGTACCTAAAAGGTATTTTGTACCTTATCAGGCACGGGAACAGCCAAGGCTGACATGCTACGTCGTCCAACTAGCAAGAGCCAGCAGCAAGCCATCATCCAGGGGGACACAATTTCAAGCCGTCACAATATTGCGGTGCAGCCAATGATGAACACGTTTGAAAACCTGCTCTTCACAGGAAACTGGTGAGACACAGCTAAGTGTAACAGCTGTGTTTGGAAGAAAATTTTTTGATAGACTCATAAATATTGGATAAATATTGGAAGCATAAATTCAGTTAAAAGCACTTCAGGAAATGTCCCACTCAAAGGTTTCCACATTTGCAGTCACGCTTTCTTGCTATTGTGTAGCTCAGTGCATGCAGCAGTGATGGTGGAGCAGGTCATCCAGTGATCGTAGGGTTGGCAGTTTGTATCCTGCGCCACCAGCCATCTGTCTTTGTGTCCTTGGGCAAGACACTTTAACCTGTTTGCCTCCAGTGAGGGACTCGCTGTTGTGTGAATGTGTGTGAATGTTCCGGGGTAGGTCGGAGAGGTCGTTGACACGGATTGGCTGCCACGTTTCCATCAGTCTGCACCAGGGCAACCACTGAGGCGCTTTGAGTCCGTAGAATTAAACGCTGTACAAATAGAATCCATTAATATTATTATCAACTAATTGTTCTCACACCATGCAGGCACGTCAAGAAAATGAAAACAATGCAATCCCGAGCTATTTCAAGCCACCAAGTGAACACTGCTATTGATGCAAAGGTAATGTTATCCGCTTTGAGTTCCTGTCTATTCGTCACAAATCTTTATTTGGCGAACTCTCTGTCTGTAAGTCGACTGTTCTTTTTGCATAGGGGAAAGGCCCTTGCTCAGCAATTGTGAGTTCAATGACAAATATGTTGCATAAGCTTAATGCTAACCAGAAGACCGAGGCTTCGAAGACTGAGGCAGCTGTGAAATATAAGTCTGCTGCCGCTGCTCTACTTACCTCAGGCCTGACGTAAGAGAGGAGAAGAGACTGTACTTATTTGCTATTCATGTGTCATAATCATGTGATTTTTCTCATGCTCCTCTTGTCTTTGTCCCTCCTCAGGTACCGTTCTAGTGCTATAAAATGTGACACCAGAAAAAGTGCTGGGAAATTACATGGGCCAAACAACAGGGACATGTGTATTGTACGGGTTTAAAGTTTGTTGTGAGATGCCAGTTTTTTGCAAAATCCGCCATGTCAGTGGGAGGTACCAATTCACCTCCCGAACACTGCCGAGGCACCCTTGAGCAAGCCGCCATCCCCTTTATAAACTTATCATTAGGCGCACCTCGAAGGCTCTGCCTGCATGTTCATGTTGTTGAAGATGAGATGTTACTCTTGCCTACTGTCACAGTACAATGCGTCCAACAACTGTTATTACTGTATTGTATGTTGTTTGTTTGTAGTATGGAAAATGTTCATGATTTTTTAATATATCTATCTAAATCCTGAATGATCAGTGATCACTTAAAGGTTTGATAAAATAAAATAAAAGAAAAACAACAGTAGAACATAAGAGCATTTCCACATGCACAACATGAAGGAAACTCAGTGGATGTGTAGCTTTAAGAAACCACTAATCAGTGAGGCCAACTGCGAAAAAAGGCTTCAATTTGCTCGAGAGCATAAAGATTGGACTCTGGAGCAATGGAAGGAGCTAATGTGGTCTGATGAGCCCAGATTTACCCTGTTCCAGAATGATGGACACATCAGGGCAAGAAGAGACACAGATGAAGCGATGCTTAGTGTCTACTGTACACGCCTGTGGGGGAAGTGTTGTGATCTGGGGTTGCTGGAGTTGGTCAGGTCTGGGTTCAGCAACAGAATGAGGTCAGCTGCTGCCTGAATAGACTAAATAACCAGGATATTCCATCAGTGGATTTTGTATTCACCAATGGCACAAGCAAAGTCCAAGATGACAATGCCAGGATTCATCAGGCTAATTGTGAAAGACTGATTCAGTCCCGCTCTGTGCAGAATTTGCATATTCTCACTGTGTCTGTGTGGGTTCTCTCCGGGTTCTCCGGCTTCCTCCCACTTCCAAAAACATGCACTTCAGGTTAATTGGCCGTTGCAAATTGCCCGTAGGTGTGAGTGTGTGTGTCCGTGTTTGTATGTCTCTGTTTAGCTTCGCGGTGCACTGGCGTCATGCCCGGAGTTTGCCCCACCTCACAAGCTTTGCCAGCTGGGATAGGCTCCAGCTCCCCGTGACCCACACAAGTAGATGAAGCGGTCAGGAAAATGAATGAATTAGTGATCATCGCCACCACCGTAAGGTGGCGTTTGGCAGAATGGTGCCTTTGATGTTTTTGATCTACACAGACCTTTGACACCAAAGGTAAAATATATATAAAACCCTATTGGTTTTCCTTGAGGGCTAGTAGGAGTCAACATGTCCAAACAATTAGATCGCCACCCTTCCACCTCGTCTGTGGACCGATTGGGTCATCATTGTCTGGTAAGTCAAGTTGCAGTGATTTCTGGTTTCATGCCAAACCAAAATCTGGTTTCTGGTTTCATGTTAAAAACAAACCTCCCCGGTGTACACCTATGTGTATGAGATGTTTTACATTACATTTCCAGGTGCTTCTGAGTCAGTTCTCGCCAAAAAGGAAAACAAGATTTTACGCAATCCGCCACTTTTTCCACCTACCTGCTACGATCTTAATAAAGTTTGGATGAACTGTGACTCCTAATTTCATCTTTGATGTATGTTGTGAATATATGGTACATTTGACAATGAAGTTGACCATGACCATGAGCTTCAATTAAACTTAAGCTTTTCCTCAGGCAGCAATTTTCTCCCATGCTGCCTTGCTCTCTATTGTTGTTGCATTTATGCTTTTCTTATGAAATATACTGTCATACTCTTGCATAATCTTGCATACTTAGCTGAATAATTAAAGTACTGCTAATACTACTACTACCGCTAATACTACTGTCACAACCCTCTTCTCTGACCTTACATCTGTTCATCTGAACGTCAAAGAAAGACACAAAGCATTTTCATAATCTAATTATTCTATAAACTTCCCCATCATTTTAGAAATGTACTTGGTATAACACAGTATTAAAGGCTATTTTGTACTTTATTTCAACAGGTAGCAACTGAGAGCAAGGTCAGAAATGAGTCTTTGGACAGTAGCGCCGATGAATCCATCCCATCGTCCAAAACATGGGTGGAGAAAACTGAACGGGTCAAGATTACTCATAAGAGAAGAAGAAACCGTCCTGCATGGGATGAGGTCCAGACAAGTTCCCAAAGTCCAACAGTGAATGACATGTTCAGAACCCACGTGTATTTTGGAAGTCTGACAGAAGTAGAAGCACTCCAGAAGGCTCGGATGGCATCGCGATGCTTTGACACATCTGAGCTGAGCATACCAGGTCTCTTCACGCCCACCGAACCGTCTCCTTTTGTTGTGACTGACACTCCTGTTAAGGTAACAACCTGCACACCAGATCCCACTGCAGACACTTCCCAGTCCCAGAGAGAAGCTTCTCATCTGTCTGTGAAGACTCCCACACTCTCCAGAGCAAGTGAGTTGTCTGAAGAATGACTGTTGAAGGGCAATGTTAAGCCGTGTTTGTAAGGTTTCCGCAAGTACAACAGAAACATAACTATGACTTTTTCATTTTAGGGTCCAATCAAGCTGTCGAACATCAGGTCCAGAAATTTAAAGACTTGTTTGCGGTTGATAAGAGGACCGTCAACCCACTACTACTCTGTCCTTCAGTGACTACCTCTGAAGTCATGCCTTTTGAGCCCATCTCTGAACCTCCTTCAGTCCAAGAAGCAAATGCTTTCAGTAACAACGGTAAACCTCTGTGTTTGTCTTAATTTATAAAAGTACTGTTACCTTGGCTTTTATTCATGATAAGTCACATTTTTTGTGTAAGGGTAGAGTTTGAATCACTGCAGTGTTAGAAATACTGCACATTGCCAAGTAATTACTGCAAGTTTGAAGCAGCTATTTCCACATTACCTCATGACAAAGACAGCAAGGCAAATAAGTCTGTCAAATAAAATTCTTGCAATCCTAATAAAAATCCAGACAGAAAGCAGACACACACACACACACACACACACACACGACACAACCTACTTGTTAAAAGTAAAAGTAAAGGTATTTACATCCCGTGAAGATGTATTATAATTGTCAGTGCTTGTGTGTTCGTCCGTCTGTCTGTCCGTCCGTCCACCAAATATCTTCACAACCATTCCAGATAGAAAGATGAAACAAAAAACACATTACTCGGGCATCAAAGGGGATGAAAAGGAGGTGATGACCTTGACGTTGAAAAAACTAGGTCACAGTCAAATTTCAACTTTTGTACACTCAAGAACCGAATAAGATAGAAAGACGAGGGAGAAGGCCAATCTGAGTAAGACCATAGATCAAAGCACTGGCTGAGATATTTTCTATCCTGAGATATTTTTGCACATATCTTAGGAACTGGATAAGATAGAAAGACAAAACAAAAGCCTTTATATTCAGAGAGGCAAGGGGATGAAAATTAGATCCCAACCTCGACCTTGAAAAACTAGGTCAAGGTGACATTTTCACTTTTATACCTTTTAAGGTACACATCTCTGAAACCTCATGACAAATAGAATGCATCAGTTACGTGTTGGATCATTTGTCTTTTATTAAATGACCCTGACCTATGAAAGTAGGTCAGGGTAAAATTTTGAACTCAGCGGTGTCATGGGATGATGCAGTCTCTGACTGCCTTGTTTGCACTTTATCAGGCGAGGAAACAACCAAGGCTGAAATGCAACGTTGTCCAACTGGAACCGTTTCACGGGCTGTGAAGACCAAGGAGGGCAAGGAAAAGGCCATCCAGACGGAAACGATTGCAAGTCGTCACAATATTGTGGTGCAGCCATTGATGAACCCATTTCAAAACCTGCTTTTCACAGAAGACTGGTGAGACACAGCTCAGGGTGGCAGAAGCTCAAGTTGTGTTGTAGCAGTGACTCAGATGGTAGAGGTGGTTGTCCAATTGTAGGGTTGGTTGTTCCACATCCCGCTCCACCAGTCATCTAATCCAATTAATTAGACCAATGTTATTGTTTTCTTTACCATTTTTCATTGTAACTCAGTGAGTGATAGGTGTCCAGCCAATGATACGTTCAGGTTCACTGACGCTATGCAGCCAATCCGAGCATAGACGGTGCTGTATGTGCGACCAGCTATACGCGTCGTGCAGGTTAGCGAGCTATCGACTGGAAACGAACGTGCGCAGCGACACCTTCAAGTAAAATGCGGTTCTTTTAAGATGGAATGGCTGTCGGAGTATATGCAAATGAAAGAACATTCAGTAAAACTGGGTGAGATTGTTTTTTCTTTTTGAGGAAGTTCAAAGCAAGACGCAGACAAAGCCATTAACCTGGACAAAGTGTACAACCACATGAAAAATAAGGTAAAGTTGAAGTCAGACTCGTGCATATTCTGGTGACATTTATTACGATTTTTATTTATGGATATTAATCATTAAATGCTGTTACTGCTAGATAATTTTGGGTAGTAGACATGCTAATTCAAAAAAAAGAGTAATTACATTTACAGTTAAAAAGTTACAGGCATTGACACTGTATCACAAACAACAGCCAAGTCATTGTACAAAATGTTAATGTTTTAATGTGAACAAAATGTGATGTCTGAAAGGTGTATATGTGTCATTTCTTCCAGAACAGGACCCTAAGCCAGGCCACAACTGGACCTCACCTAAACCAAAGCAGCTCTCTTCCCATGGCCAAAGCTGGACCCTCACATTTACTGTATTATACTACACTTGAAGATTTTTTTTTTCATTTCAAGTGGGCCAAATCACTTATATTAAATGTAAACTAATGAAAATTGCATCTGTAATTTAATTCTTTAAATAAACCATGTAACTTTGATCCAAGGTTTTGAACACGTGTGATACTGGTGTGTGACCATGGCGTGCACATTTGATGTTGTTCACAGGGGTCCTCAGTGCGCTCAAGAAACTTGTGTTTGCTCAGACACATGAAAAATTAGAGAGAACATTGATGGTTACATTTATTTTACATTACACTGAGTTACATTTACTTACATTTCGAAGTTACATCTGTCCTTTTGGGACGGCCGTTATGCCGTTATGCCGTTATGCCCTCGGTGAAAATGAGTTTGACATGCCTGCTCTAGAATAAAACACCATATAAATGGAATCCATTACTATTATTTATAATTAATGAATTTTCTCACACCATGCAGGCACGTCAAGAAAATGAAATCAAAGCAACCCCAAGCTATTCCAAGCCACCGAATGAACGCTGCTATTGATGCAAAGGTAATGTTAACAGCTTTGAGTTCCTGTCTATTCGTCATCTTTATCTGGTGACCTGTCAGTCTGTCTGTTAATTGACATCTGATAATGTTTGTTCTTCTTGTACAGGTGAAAGGCCCTTGCTCAGCAATTGTGAGTTCAGTTACAAATATGTTGCATAAACTAAATGCTAACCAGAAGACCAAGGTCCCAAAGGTTGAGTCAGCAGTGAAATATAAGTCTGCTGCCGCTGCTCTGCTTACCTCAGGCCTGATGTAAGAGAAGAGAAACTGTACTTGTTTGCTAATCATGTGTCATAGTCGCATAGTTGCCTGATTTGTTTTCCTCATGCTCCCCTTGTCCCCCCCACCCCCCTCCAGGTCCCGTTCCAGTGCTATAAGATGCGACACCAGAAATGAATTCTAAAAGTTAAGATGGGCCAAACAACATGGAAATTTGTTTACTACAGGTTTAGTTTGTCTTAAAGTTCATTGTGAGATGCCAGTTTTTTGCTAAATCTGTTGTTAGAGATGACATGTTACAATTGGTTATTTTGTTTCTATAAATTATAGATCATTAAAGTTGTGTTAATAATTCACATTTAAAGTTGTGTAATACTGCCTCATCAGGCCTTTTTAGTTGGCGTCTCTTTTTGTCCTGTGCAAGAAGATTCTTTGGTCGTGCACTCCGAGCTTTCTTTTTGGTTCTGCCTTCAAAAGTATTTACCTGAGTGAGGTGATTTTCTGTTGGTACTTTTTATGCAAAATAAACTGCTCATAATCTCTGCATCCTCAGTCCTGGCCTCGCTTCACAGCACCCTGACAATTATTATTACTGTACAGTATTGTATATTGTTTGTTTGTTGTGTGGAAAATGTCCATGGTATTTTAATCTATCTAAATCCTGAATGATCGGTGATCACTTCAAGGTTTGGTGAATCAAAGAAAAAGGAGAGTAGAACTCAGGGCTATGTTTAATGCATGATTTGTAATTTTAAAAAAAACTTCAAAGTGAATCTAAATATTTTACAGTCTGTTTAAAATAAACCAAACATATATTTGAAAAATATGAAGTAAAATCTTTTAATTTTTTTATGGATTGAAATTTAGGCTTTAGAGATTGGGAGAACTACCTACAGCTAGGAAGGCTGCATAAATTATTATTTTGTATATTTTTTAGCTTAATTACTATCTAGTTACAGTCATTTTTAAGTAGATCTCAACATAATCTTAGCTAATATTGAAGTTCTGAATTCTTAATTATTTTTTTTTGGGACAGCAATTTGCCCAAATTCGGTATAATGGCTTGCAACCTAATTTAAGAGAGCTGTGCGCGGTTAAAGAGTAAAAAAGAATATTTGATGTGATTTGTAGCTCATTAGAACTTGTGTCAAAAAAAAAGCACTGAAGGCATTTTCAGGTCTGTCCTGCTGGGGTCACAACCTGTAGGTGGTTTCCTGGTCACTAGGGAACAGTGTCGACTAAATGATTGATTAATATCAGGAAAAACATGCATCTAGGTAAAACAGTATTAGGTCATGAAAATAAAGCAGGTGGATTTCTGGCTCCAGCGCAGGTTGGAGTTAAAGGGGCCCTATTATGAAAATCACACTTTTTCAGGTCTCTACATATACATAGTGGTCCTCCCTAACCCGACCAACTCCTAGAATCTGGTAAACAAACACTTCCTCCATCAATAGATATTTGGACTTTTAGGAAGTCATGTCTCTGAACGACTCGATTTTCTAGAATAGGCATCCTTGACGTCAGACTTTGCACTCTGCTATTGGACAGAGTATTGGACGATATGGATTGGTGGACATGCTCAGGGGCGTGGACGATATGGACTGGTTGACACGCCCAAGGGCGTGGCCATCCCCAAGACGGAGTTCTTCGTGTCGGATGAGAGGCAGCAGTCTGTTGACATGGCGTCTGTGACAATTAGACAAGATAGTTGTTCAGTTGTTGGTTGTACAAATCAACACCAGTGTTTATTTTTCATCCCATCCAATGAAGAACAGAACAGACCGTGGTTGCATTTCATGTTTAATGGCTCTGTGCAGCTACATCTCCTGCTCGTTAGTTTGTGTGTGAACCACTTCACTCCAGCCTGTGTTAGCAACGAGGGTCAGTCCAGACGGGGCTTTGCCTGAGACTGGTCCTCATTCAAGGATCACTCCCAACCATAGGGACCAAGGACCTGCACCCTGGACCAAGGACCAAGGACCTGCACCCTGGACCAAGGACCAAGGACCTGCACCCTGGACCAAGGACCAAGGACCTGCACCCTGGTTAAGGTAAGTCTCACCACATTTATCTTTAGCAGTTGTCTGTTAGCATGAGTGATCAGTGCTATTTGGCTAATTAGGTGGTGCTGCTTTGTTTCGTGTTTGCGTGTGTGGCTCCAACGTGTGTGTGCTAAACCTACAGTACCTACTGTAGGAACAACGTGTGTGTGCTAAACCTACAGTACCTACTGTAGGTCCAACGTGTGTGTGCTGAACCTACAGTATCTACTGTAGGTACAACGTGTGTGTGCTAAACCTACAGTACCTACTGTAGGTACAACGTGTGTGTGCTAAACCTACAGTACCTACTGTAGGTACAACGTGTGTGTGCTAAACCTACAGTATCTACTGTAGGTACAACGTGTGTGTGCTAAACCTACAGTACCTACTGTAGGAACAACGTGTGTGTGCTAAACCTACAGTACCTACTGTAGGTACAACGTGTGTGTGCTAAACCTACAGTACCTACTGTAGGTACAACGTGTGTGTGCTAAACCTACAGTACCTACTGTAGGTACAACGTGTGTGTGCTAAACCTACAGTACCTACTGTAGGTACAACGTGTGTGTGCTAAACCTACAGTACCTACTGTAGGAACAACGTGTGTGTGCTAAACCTACAGTACCTACTGTAGGAACAACGTGTGTGTGCTAAACCTACAGTACCTACTGTAGGCACAACGCACCAGAGTTGGGCTCACATTTGATCTGTTTTCTTTTTGTCGGTTAGCATGAATGAAGTCATGCTATGCTAGGCTATGTAGGGAGGTCTCCTTTGTTTCGCGTTTGCGTGTTGTGTGTGTGTTTGTGCGTGCTGGACCTACAGTATAAAACTAAAACGCACGTAAGTTGGTCTCATATTTTCTTTTCTATTATCTGTCAGCATAAATAAAGTCAGCTAATGCTAGGCTAAGTAGGGAGTTGTGCTTTGTTTCGTATTGTGTGCGCGCACGTGTTAGAGTCGATTGTTTGTTGGTCGTCATAGCGACAACACACACAGGTCTGTCCTCCTTATCCAATATCAGAACATTGGTGTCCTGAAATTAGTGTCCCTCTTCCTTGTGCATCCTTTCAGCCCACAGCTTCAAGGGACGTGGGGGGCCAAACTGACCCAGTGGACACCCATCCTGTTGGTACACAGCTGTCCTGCAGGACTCTTCATTCCCACTATTGAAGTAAAGGTATGTACAAGTCATATTCCATACGGTGTTTTAGTAAAATTGGTTACACTAATTTTCTAAATATATTTGTCTATAGGTGTTAGTGAATGCACATGTGTTGATAGTAGTTCAGTAAAAAATAAGTGTTGTGTATTAGAATATTCCAGCAAGACAGTAAGTGAAGACTTTTTTGAGACAGATTCATGTATGTCATATATTATTTTGGCTCCTTATTTCGTTACGTTTGGTGTACCCCTCTACAAGATCCACTTTTCCAAAGGCTTTTGAAGGGACAATGCGACAATGAGTCAAACCTCACGAGACAGCCAACATTCTGTTAGTGTTACAATATTTTAATATTTCAAACAAACATGTTTTGAAATTCTGTTGGTAATTGTTCGCACGAAAACACAGTGAAAAGTAACCATACAAATAAATAAATTAGTAGCAAGTACCAGGATGTATTTTGAACACAATTTTTCTAAACAAAGAAATGAATCAAACAATATCAATAACAGTAAAGATCTATCTTTGTGTTTTATTGAACAGGTTTTGT
This sequence comes from Antennarius striatus, assembly GCF_040054535.1. Lineage (NCBI taxonomy): Eukaryota > Metazoa > Chordata > Actinopteri > Lophiiformes > Antennariidae > Antennarius > Antennarius striatus. The sequence goes on along the minus strand of NC_090787.1, from coordinate 3,069,173 downwards.
AGCTGACATGTTGGACCTCATATGTGACAAAGTCTTGGTGGACCCCGTGCCATACACAAATGAGATGATGGTCATTCCTCTCCCCGAGAATCTGTCTGCCCAGTATGAGCGTCCTGACGAGGAGGTCATTGCCAGCCAGATGACCAGGTTCAACCAAGACTCGGTCTAAATCCAGCGTAATGGCCTTTGTCTTCAGGAAACTCCTGGCGTATGTGAAGGACCACACAGGCTGGGATGACAACCCGGATTCTGCGTCCTAAGTAGCCCCAGCATCAGCCAACAAAGGTGCGATAGGCCAGATGTCTGCACCATCTACAGAAAAAGGACACAAAACTATTTATTTCACAATGTTTTCAATCCCGAGTATTACAACTGTTGTTGATTTGCTGATAGGATGGCCCTGTGTTCTCATTATTATTATTGGATGTATTGTTTTATGTAAATAAATGCTTGTATATGTCAACATAAATGGATTGTGAATACCAAAAAATGTTCAACATGTCTATTAATAAGATAAAAATCAAGGTATCGCAAATACAATACATTACTTTGTTGTACCTATATATGTCATGTTACTGCATTAATGAAGGAATACCTAATGAAGCAAAATAAGATAACTAGTTTTTATTCCGACATTTTTCAAAGAACAACTTACCGATGTATTGGTCTCAGACTGAAGGGCCACACTCGGCCCTCAGTACGTGACCGGCCCTTTGTAGGGTGTACACGTTTAGGCACACAGGCTGGAACCCAGGATGTTGAGTCATGCACGGAACCTCATCAACCTGCAGACGGCTCCTAACCTACAGTGAAAAACATGGTAAAGGTCATTTGAATTTACAATTGTAAAAGTAGCCGAATACCGTAGAGACATAACTTTGTGGTTTAGATGAGAGCTTGTTACTTGTATCTCCAAACAGATGTTTTCTGCTTCTGTTGGCATACATTCAGTGTATACAGGAACACCTGTACAACAGGTGAAGACACCTCAAAATAGAGTAAAGGCACCACTGCAGTATGGTTCCATCATTTCACCATTAACCTGGTGTGATGGTAGCAGGTGTCAGCTCCGTGTGTCTCATCACAGAGGACTGCCTCAAACATTTAGCAGCTTAGTAACGGGTTAAATCAATGTGGTAGAAAAATAAAGTAACTTAGCCGTGAGCAGGAGCTAGCATTAGCCACATGGTAATAACTATCAGAACCACCATCAGACTTTACTGTCACTTATAGAAATACAGCAACATTTTAACAGTCAACACATCTGTACATATACTAAACACATAATAAGACATGTGACATTATTACTGTGATGAGAGGCGGGAGTAGAAGCTAAAGTAGCTACCGGACGATGCTAACGTCCTGTGATGACGTAGGTTACACAACAAAACAACACAGAACCAACTAAGTACCGTTCACACGGACTAACCAATCAGAAACGTCCTGCTGCAGCCGCACAGTCGGTGTTTCTTCAGGAGCTTCTGGGTCCGACTCAGGGTCATAGATGTACGGCGACACGATGGGTCCTCCAAACGCCATAATGCTAACAAACGTACCGCCGGTCAGTGTCCCGATAGCCTAACGCTCTACGTCAGAGGGGCGTGGCCCAGGTGAAGGAGGCGTGGCCCAGCGGAGCTCATTAACATACTGCAGCCGGAGGCCTGAAACGACGCGTTTTGTGAGGAGCTCAGATGAGCGATTTTGAAAAGCTGATATTTAGGACCACAGATCACTTCAGGTCAAAATATTTGGAATACAGTCTAGTTGGACATCTGGCAGCTGAATGACATTAAGTTAAAAATACATAATATGGGACCTTTAAGTGAAGCGGAGATAATGGACTGGAAGCGTCTTGGTGGCCGGAAACTAGGAAACACCTGGAAAAACACTGTGGAATATTTAACGTGGAGCGGTTTTCAAAGACAAAGTGGCTAACAGGTAGCTAATGTAGCAAACAGCTGACAGGTAGCAGCGGATCAGCCATGGTTAGCCACTCTCAGCTAGCTTCAGTCCTAAACCGGTGACTTCCGGTCAGAACGAGCCGCTGTTCGGTCTCTCTTTAAAGCCGCGCCTCCGCTTTGGGGACTCGGTTTAAATCAGACATTTTTATTCTTCAGTTCCATATTATAAAATATTAATAAAATTCTGTTTGTCTACACTTTCTGGTTCAGCAGTGTTTTTTTCTATTTATCACATTACAGGTTCTTCTTCCCAAAAACTCTTGCCCTACTTTTTTTGCTGCTATTACCTACAAATGTGAAGAAGTTGCACGTGGCAGCAGCCTGCTTCAATTTTGGATAGAAATTACTTCACGTTCATGGTGGCAGTGAAATATCAGCCGCTTCTGATTTAAGGCTTCTGGTGTCCCATCCTGGTGTTTCAGACACCAGGAGAGGGGAACGCCTCAGGATCCCCCCGGAGTAGCTGGAGGAGGTGTCTGGGGAGAGGGAAGTATGGGCATCCCTCCTGAGACTGTTGCCCCCGCGACCTGCCCCCGGAAAAGCGGTTGAGGGTGGATGGATGGAATTAATTCGTGTTTGTTTCCCTTGCAATTAAAGGAACACAAGTACTGATATGCTTTGAGTGCAACATCACCAAAATCATTAAGACAAACATAATAGTAACGATGAATTTCCTGCCTTTATATTTGTTAAACTATTCCGTAAAAAACTACATTCTTCAAAGATCTGTAGCTTCCGGTTGTGACTATCAAAATATTTAATAGACTAAGGAACTTTTACGTGTTTGTCCCCCCCTGCAATTAAAGTAAAACAAGTACTGATGTGCTTTGAGCACAACATTACCAAAATCTTTATGAAAAATATAATAGTAACGATGAATTTCCTAGCGTTGTATCTGTTAAACTATTCCGTGAAAACTACGTTATCGAAGGATATGTAATGGCTATGCCCTCTTGTGGACATAATGGGTTACTACAAAATCGTTTAAATAAAGTTAGACGATGTTAGATTGTCAAACAGCTTCCGGTTGGGACTTTTACATTTTTTTAATCGACGGAACTAATGCGTGCTTGTTCGCCAAGCAATTATAGTTAAACAAATACTGAGGTGTTTTAAGTACGACATCACCAAAAGCCTTAAGACAAATATAAAAGTAATGATGAATTTCCTAGCGTTATATCTGTTAAACTATTCCGTAAAAACTACGTTCTTGAAGGATGTGTAATTGAAATGCCCTCTTGTGGACATAATGGGTTACTACAAAAATATTTAGGTAAAGGTAGACGACGTTAGATTGTCAATAGCTTCCGGGTTGTGACTATCAAAATAATTGATAGACTAAGGAACTAATGCGTGTTTGTCCCCCTGCAATCAAAGTAAAACAAGTACTGATGTGCTTTAAGTACGACACCACCGAAATACTTAAGACAAGTATAATAATAACGATGAATTTCCTGCCTTTATATTTGTTAAACTATTCCGTAGAAAACTACATTCTTCAAAGATCGGTAGCTTCCGGTTGTGACTATCAAAATATTTAATGGACTAAGGAAATAATGCGTTTTTTCCCTCCTGTAATTAAAGTAACACAAGTACTGATATGCTTTGAGCACAAAATCACCAAAATCCTTATGACAAATATAAAAGTAACGATGAACTTCCTAGCGTTTTATCTTTTAAACTATTCCGTAAAAACTTTCTTGAAGGATGTGTAATTGAAATGCCCTCTTGTGGACATAATGGGTTACTACAAAAATATTTAGATAAAGTTAGACGACGTTAGATCGTCAATAGCTTCCGGTTGTGACTATCAAAAGTATTTTTAATCGACGTAACTAATGCGTTTGTGCCCTTGCAATTGAAGTAAAACAAGTACTGATGTGCTTTGAGCACATTACCAAAATCCTTATGACAAATATAATAGTAACGATGAATTTCCTAGCGTTGTATCTGTTAAACTATTCCGTGAAAACTACGTTATCGAAGGATATGTAATGGCTATGCCCTCTTGTGGACAGAATGGGTTACTACAAAATCGTTTTAATAAAGTTAGACGATGTTAGATTGTCAAACAGCTTCCGGTTGGGACTTTTACATTTTTTTAATCGACGGAACTAATGCGTGCTTGTTCGCCAAGCAATTATAGTTAAACAAATACTGAGGTGTTTTAAGTACGACATCACCAAAAGCCTTATGACAAATATAAAAGTAATGATGAATTTCCTAGCGTTATATCTGTTAAACTATTCCGTAAAAACTACGTTCTTGAAGGATGTGTAATTGAAATGCCCTCTTGTGGACATAATGGGTTACTACAAAAATATTTAGATAAAGTTAGACGACGTTAGATTGTCAATAGCTTCCGGGTTGTGACTATCAAAATAATTGATAGACTAAGGAACTAATGCGTGTTTGTCCTTCCTGCAATCAAAGTAAAACAAGTACTGATGTGCTTTAAGTACGACACCACTGAAATACTTAAGACAAGTATAATAGTAAAGATGAATTTCCTGCCTTTATATTTGTTAAATTATTCCGTAGAAAACTACTTTCTTCAAAGATCTGTAGCTTCCGGTTGTGACTATCAAAATATTTAATGGACTAAGGAAATAATGCGTTTTTTCCCCTCCTGTAATTAAAGTAAAACAAGTACTGATATGCTTTAAGCACAACATTACCAAACTCCTTATGACAAATATAATAGTAACAATGGATTTTCTAGCGTTATATCTGTTAAACTATTCCGTAAAAACTACGTTCTCGAAGGATATGTAATGGCTATGCCCTCTTGTGGACATAATGGGTTACTACAAAATCGTTTAAATAAAGTTAGACGATGTTAGATTGTCAAACAGCTTCCGGTTGGGACTTTAAAAAAAATTTAATCGACGGAACTAATGCGTGCTTGTTCGCCAAGCAATTATAGTTAAACAAATACTGAGGTGTTTTAAGTACGACATCACCAAAAGCCTTAAGACAAGTATAATAGTAACGATTAATTTCCTGCCTTTATATGTTAAACTATTCCGTAGAAAACTACATTCTTCAAAGATCTGTAGCTTCCGGGTTGTGACTATCAAAATACTTAATAGACTAAGGAAATAATGCGTGTTTGTCCCTCCTGTAATTAAAGTAAAACAAGTACTGATATGCTTTGAGCACAACATCACCAAAATCCTTATGACAAATATAAAAGTAACGATGAACTTCCTAGCGTTGTATCTGTTAAACTATTCCGTAAAAGCTACGTTCTTGAAGGATGTGTAATTGAAAGGCCCTCTTGTGGACATTATGGGTTACTACAAAACTATTTAGATAAAGTTACACGATGTTAGATTGGCAGTAGCTTCCGGTTGTGACTATCAAAAGTATTTTTAATTGACGTAACTAATGCGTTTGTGCCCTTGCAATTGAAGTAAAACAAGTACTGATGTGCTTTGAGCACAACATTACCAAAATCCTTAAAACAAATATATTAGTAACGAATAATTTCCTAGCTTTATATATTTGTTAAATTATTCCGTGAAAAACATACGTTCTTGAAGGATCTGTAGCTTCCGGTTGTGACTATCAAAATAATTTTAATCAACAGGACAAATACGTGTGTGTCCCCCCTGCTAAAAGCGACTACAATTTTGTAAACAATGCAAACTTCAAAATTAGTAATTTGCATGACTGTAACTCCTCTAAGTTCAACAGTAGCGGTAAAGACTGCAATGATGTCCCTGACAGAGGTAGCCAAAGTAGCTTCACCACCTGCAAGTCGTGCAATTCCTTCTGGCTGCAGTTTCTGTGTGCTAAAAAAGTGCCCTCCTGTGGTCAAGGGTCGTATTACACTTTCTATCTATACTCAAGTCTTACTTTTACATTGGAGTTCCCAGACGAACAATCATCTACTTTACCTTAAAAACTGTAACGAAAAGAGAGAACACTTTTAAAGGAAAGAAAATACAAGCAAAATAAGATATGCATGCTGAATTTATATTCGAGCCCTGAGCTCGGGTAGATGTACTCAAACGACTTCCTGCTCATCAAAGACATTTCCTACCCTCTTGTGGCCATGCTGAGTAACTACAACAGCAACAGTACATTGCCATACGCGATTAAATTAACACAAGCACTGATATGCTTTAAATACAACATCACCAAAAGACAGGGTTAGATGGAGGCAACTGATTTGCTGTGGCTACCCCTGCAGGGAGAGGGCGAAAGGAAAAGAAGAAGATGTATGTTAAACTATTCCGTTTAACATACACAACATAGTTATTTCGGGAGACTATCGATAATGATATTCTACGTTCTTGAAGGATATGTAATTGTTGTGCCCTCTTTTGGACGTAGTGGGTAACTACAAAAACATTCAAATTAATTTAGACGTTGTTAAATTGTCAATTGCTTCCGGTTGTGACTATTAAATATAATCTAAGTCCTACTTCGTGTTTGCCCCCCGTAGTTAAAGCGCATCATCGTGATATTCCATGATAATTTCATGACTTTATATTTCATATGATATTTCAGTTCACCTTGAATGTAGAATATGTCCTAGAACGTTAGTCATTATGTTGGATTTGTTGTTAGTTCATCGTTTGTGTTAGAGGGTGCCTGCTATGCTCTACAACCACCAGAGGGTGGCAGCAGAGCACCTCAGTATGGAGTTCGGTTGAGTTGGTCGTGATTTACTAAACCAGTACATGTGACTGGATGTGACTGTAATTAAACAACATACGCACTACAGCAGAGAGAAGCTGGTGTGCTGTGGTGATGCTGGAGCCTGTGTCCCGACCAACTCTCCATTTCTTCTGTGTGTGGTTGATTATTCTCAGGAATAAATACACAACTGATTCATCCATTCATCCAGAGCCATTCCTTATACAACCAGCAGAGCAGGGTGGTCACACATTCTCATTCATTCATCGTCTACTGCTGCTTCATCCGCTGTGGCTGTGGGGGGATCTGGAGCCTATCCCAGCTGACTGAGGGCGTGAGGCAGGGGAAAACTCCACAAACACGCACACACTCTCATACTACAGGCAATTTGGAACGGACAATTAACCTGAAGCGCATGTTTGAGTCGGAGAACCCGGAAAGAACCCACGCAGACACGATGAGAACACGCAAACTCCGCGCAGAGCGGGACGCGAACCCACAACCGTCTTGCTTATGCGGCGACAGCGCTTCCCACAGTTTTCTGGATTTCTGTCAAATACCTTTACTGTATTGTGAATTCACTTGACGGCCATAATTATGCAGTTGTGCAAGACCTAATGCATTTGTGGAGTCATCTAGATTATATGGTACAGTATAATAATTGTTCAAATTAAACCGTTAACATGATTTAATCATTATCTTTACATTTCACGTTTACTTTCGTTTTGTTTATTGCCATGATTTCTTAAGTAATATGCAAATTTAAATTGCTCACACAACTCGAGGAGGTGGGAGTATGGAGCATTTCACCATATAAATGTGTAGAACACTCGTGGGGTGTTCTAGTGCAGCTGATAACCTAATCTTAACCTAACCCAAACCCTTATAATACTGTGGAAATGATGAAATAATTATTGATAATTTTGAAAATACTTTCAAAATAAAAGCACGTGAGTTAAAGGTATCAAAATCTAATACCCCCCCCCCCCCCGTTTCTTACGCCTATGTTACGCCAAACATTTGAATTATTACCAAGGAGGAAATATTTGTGCGTCTCTGTGGTCGTTGGCAGAATTACACACTAAACTGTACTGACATTCAAAGTTAGTGATTTCAGAAATTAAAAATACGAACAAAAAAAAATTGAATTTCATTTTAATCTGAAGGTGTGTGTGTCAGTCTGTTTTGAATTCCGTGTCTTCCAGTCAGACCCGTACACTCATTACAGGTTCGGTTTCCTGTGGTGGATTCGGTTTGTGTCTCGGTTTCACGTGTAAACCCGGATAACGTCATGACAAGTCCAGAATCAATAGGGACCAAATGAACTACAATCGGTTTGCTTGTAAATGATGGATAATCCTAGTTTTCCATTTCAGAGGACCGTGGATCAGGTGTTCGGACTCGGTCTTTCCTCATACTTTCTTTCCCGGGGGGAGCCTTCGGGCTTTGGGTTCGGTTCGGTCCAGGCTCAGGTTGCCGTTCTGGCCGCCTCGCTCCTTCTCCACCTGCGGCACGCAGGTGCATCCCACCGCGATGGAGACGTAGATCTCCGTGTACGAATGGCGCCCCCCCACACAGGAGCCCGTCCGCTTCAGGATGACCGCGGGGGCGTAGACCGGGGTGCTGCGGTACCGGCTGCTCTCCTCACCGCGCGGCCCGATCAGGCAGCCTTTACACAGGCAGTAAGCCTCCGGGATGTACCGGGGATACCTGGTCAGGTTGTACGAGATCCTGCAACATGGAGAAATGCATGCTGGGTTATATTGATATTTAACTTTATTAGTAAGAACAACAAAGATCGTGCCTTTCCATGTACAGTGGTTGTATTATATCAATAAAGTTTTTTGAGGTGATTGCAAATTAAACTGTTTTCATGAATTTTAATTTTACCTACTGAGGGTAAAAATGGCGACTTGAACATATTTTGATATTATGGCTGTAAAATGTTCAGGAAATGCCCAAAGTCTGAGAGTTTTGGTCCTTTTTCGAAGGAGCACCTGAATTTAACTTTCCAACATCTGGTTAATGATAATTGCACGTTATGAAAAATAATCAGCAGATTAAAGGAAGAAAACTCCAAATACCGTTTTGTTTTTTCATGGCTTTCATGAAAATTAATTTTCTTATTGCTCATGAAGTTTTGTTTTGGCATTTGAAATGTGAATTTATACATGTTTAGAGTAATTGGCAGTAATTGTTTTGAGTCTAGGACTCTGGCTGTGCAAAAAACAGTGCAAAATAGTACTACAATATATGCATAGGCGAACAGTAGTGCAAAAACAGTGCAAAGGTATAAAAACACAGGAAAAAGTGCATTTTCAACATTCTTAAATAACATCTTTTTTAAGGGGTTCCACGCGCGAACCTGTACGCCCAGGGGGAGATGCTGAGTAGGTTGACTGGGAGGCGGGTCTTCCTGTCGGTCAGGGACCGAGCGGTGATCGGGCAGGACCGGTTCAGTTGGTCCTGCGGCTCCAGCTGCAGCGCGTGGTGGAAGGCGCTCATCACTCCGACCGAGAGACGTCCGAACATCTGCTCCAGGACCTCCTCCGGTAAATCCAGACAGGACCGGGCCCTGCTAGCCTTCTTTCGTACCCGTCCCACCCCGGCGGTCCAGTCCAGGAGCAGCACAGCAAGAACCAGGAGCTGCAGGACGCGGATCCCAAACATCTCGCTGAGGCGCGGTGCCAAAATGCGCGTCAAAAAGGTGCCTCTTACGCACGACGCGTGCGTTTTTACGCTTTTTTGAGTATGACAAGTAGGTTAGATGGCCAGAGGAAAAGTGACCGCCTTCGTCCCTCGTCTCTTTGACAGGTTACTTCCTTCTGTTATAATCCGGTGAAGCGATGGAAGCTCTGGAGAGCCAGCAGGAAAACAGTCCGCAGTCCTGGATCGGAAGCCGAGGCGGAGGACCGCCGCCAGGGAAACATTTTGGCAGGACGCGTCCGAAGTCAGAAGCGAACTGTCTGTTTTTTTTGTTTTGTTTTTAGGACGTCAAATCCGACAGGAACGAGTTTAGACGTTTGAGATCCAGCATCCAGAACGAGCCGGGACGGACAGAACCCTCCAGCCCTGGCAGTAAAACGAGCAGTCCAGGCTGTTGGCTCTGCTGCTGCCTCCTGGCTTCACACCAGAGCCTCCTGCACTTATTAAAAAGTGATTCCAGCTCCGTCCCACCTCTCCTGTCTGCTCCGATTTCATCAAGAAGCGTCCATATTGAGGACGAAGGACCCCAGATGGACAGGAATTATTTACAGAGACAACTAGAAGCGTGTTTTTTCTATTCCCCCACTCATGGGGCCAGCTTCCTGTTATTTAATATGATTTGAGCTGCGAATTCATGTCATGGAGATATATGTGAAGCTTTTGTGATACTCAGGACAGCATTTAAAGCCTTTAACCTCCTAAATCCTGCGTTTGAGCAGGTGTCTTGTCAAAAAAATATTTCTACAGCACAGGGAATCACAACCTGGAAACTTGAGTAGAGAAAATATTTAGTTTTATTTATGATATGTACAAAATGACTAGAAAGAAGTAAATAGGTAACGTGACAGTTGTGTCCTCTCTCAGGAGACGACAGAAAGCAGCTACTCTGGCAGCAGGTCTTCTCCCAGCTCCTCGTCGCCAAAGTCGCCGTCGTCTACCTGACCGTTGGCCGCCGTCTTGGATCTGTCCACCAGTGGGTTGGCGTGGGGCGAGTCTGTGGAGGACGGGTGTTTTTCTCCAGGTGAATTGAGCATAGAGAAGTGAAGATTACAGATGTGCGGGAAGACAGAGACCCTCTCTTCTCACCTATTCCTCTGCTGCTACCCTCGTGGGGTTGACCTGTGGGGGGAGGCGACCTCCTCCTGGCGCTCAGTCGCTCCCTGGTGCTGCTGCTGCTGCGGCTGCTGTCTGTGGGTTCACACCAGGACAACAGAAGCACAACCAACCATCAGCATTCTTAAAATGAATTTCAGATTTCATTTGACAAAGTTTCACAGGTAAGATGACAATGAGGTCATGGAATAATTCAGACGTTTGAATAAAACACCATGTGTTTTAAAAACATTTGTGTTTTTCTTCCATTTTTATTACTATGAGACACTAAATGAGTCTTGACGTCTGTCATGTCATCAATCTGTGTGTGTGTGTGTGTGTGTGTGTGTGTGTGTGTGTGTGTGTGTGTGTGTGTGTGTGTCAGAGGGTAGAAGCACGGCTTTGTGTTCCTGACGGAGGACGACTGAGCTGATTGCAAACATTGCAAACTGAGCTCATTGCAAACAGCAGCAAACTGCGTCTGGCAGCCAAGGTGGTCTTGGAAGATGACGAGAGCATCGACAACGTTCCGGAAAACAGGAAGTGGGAGGAGGTCCAATATTCCAACTATCCACAAATTCTCCGACATCTCACACAAGGCTTCACACACTGCTGGCACTCTGAAGCCTTGGAACTGAAAACCAACTGTTTTCTTGCTATTTTATTTTTTTTACCAAAAAGCGCCTGGGAGACTAAAAAGAGAGACGAGAACACGCTGGAGGTCAGAGGTCAAACTGTCTCTGATGATTCTGAGCAGTAAAACTTTTATGGATGATTTTATGGATGGTATGGATGATCATAACATCTGATCTGATCTGATTTTGCACCACATGTTCCCGCCTCAAACTTCACAAATAAATAACAACAACAAACACTGCACAGCTGCTTACGAAAGAGAAAACAACAGATAAGTCATGTGATCAAAGCTGAAGACAAACAACTTCATGAGCAGGGAGGGTCCAAAATCACAAGTATGTGAAAGCTTCTGCTCATCCCTCCTCCTCTTTATCACTCCTCACTCTTCCTCCTCCTTCAGAGCAAACGCTGACCGCAGCCCATCATCTCTGTGGTAAAAACCAGTTTGAATCATTTAAAGCCCCAGACCTTCATGTGAATCGAACGAGTCAGGAAGGAGTCAACGAGTCCTGAATGGAAAAACGCCCCCAAAACGATCCAAACACCCGAGTCCAGTTCTTTTTTCTCTTTTTTCTTTCTCTTCTCTTCCATTCTTTTTCTGCTGTATTCTCAATTTTTTTCCGCTTCTTATTTTTTCTCTCTTTTGTTTTCCTACTCTCCTTCATTTTTTGATAGATCTCCATTCCTTCCATCTTTTTCTATTTTCTTTCTTTCATTTTATCTGTTTATCTTGTTCTCTCTCTCCAGTCTGTTTTTCACATCTTCTGCAGATGTCGGATTCGGTCCAGAACACATTTAACCTTTGCTGACGTAATTCAGTTGGTACCGTAACGACGAAGAGGCAGCAGGAAGCTTCCACTGAATTTGCTTCCTGTGTTTTATGCTCGTTGCAGAGGATGAAGAGGAGGGGTTAAAGACTCGTCTAGCCCTAAATCACCGTGGCAACTACTCATGTGGAGTGAAAACCTTACGCACCTCTCCCTGAGTCCAACCGTGGACTGAGTGGTTTAGAGTCAGGCTGAGGTGCTGGATGGCATAGAGGAAGAGGACAGAAGGACGAAGGCAGAAGAGACAGAGTGGCAGGAAAGAAAGGAAAGACAGATTAGTGTCTGGAAGAAACTTCACACAGAAAGCAAAGACAGGCGAGCTGAGAGCAGCACGTGTGCATCAGTGTTGGCATCGACGACCATCTCACCTCCTTTAACATCCGTCTCTGATGCGCCATGAGGAAGTCAGAGAGAGGTTAAACAATCAGCAACAGGAAGGATCAAACACAAAAGTTTCTTCTCAAATGATGCAGTTAAAGCTACAGCAGAATTAAAAAACACCATGAAACAGGAAAAGCATCAAAACAAGCTGGAGTTTTGCTCTTCTCATTTGTTAGAACACGCGGGAATAATCAAAGTTTTGGCAGAGGCGAATTAACAAGTGCCTGATTTAGAGCGAAGCTGGGCCTCATTTCAGCGTTTGGAAAACGTCTAGTTTGCCTGGACTTCATTTAAAATCTACTGATGAGCCAGTTTTCCAGCGCTGGAGCCGGTCGGGAATATGTGGAATTTGCTGTGGACCTGCAGCGGAGGAGTGCTATAACTGTGAATGTTTGTCTCCTCCTGTGTCTCTATGGTGCAAGACTACATCCCACATTCACATATGGGATGGGGGGAGAGGGTTAGGGTGACCCTCCCCTCCGAGAGGCTCAAGGCATACCCATAATGCCGGCCTTCTTAGGCGAGGCGAGGACAGGTGGGGAGACTTTCCAGCAGCATGAGGGAGAGGAGAGAAGGAGGTAATGACATGAACACAACTTACTGGAAACGAGGCGTAATATAATCTGGATGTTGGATTTTCTTATGTATGTCACTTTACTGGTGAAGTTTTCCGGCCCACAAAACCAGTGTGGACACACACATCACACACACACACACACACACACATGCTCCTGGGTGACGGACTAAGAGCAATTCATAAACCAGAATGGTTGGGGACAGGTTTTTATGCTCCTGCAGGAAACGCTTGATAATTTGGACCTGCGCCTTCCAAACATTTCCAGAATGTTCAAACCTACCAGCACTGCTGGCGCTGCCCTCTCTGCTCCCTCTCCGGCCTCTGGCGCTGCCCTCACGCCCCGACTTCACCCTCTGCAGGGAGAAAGAGAGAAGAGGGACCAGAAGAACCATCAGCTTCCATGACGATAACAGGAAACACTTTTACAAACTGTGTACAGCGTGAATCTGTGACAGTTTGTAGCTGCTGATGCAGAGCAGCAGAACAAAGGGACCAGAAAGACGCACCTGTTCTCTGAGCTCCTTCATCTTCTCGGCCTTCTTCAGCTTGTTGGAATATTCTTGGACATCCTCCAGTCCCATTTCTGAACACAGCCTCACCAAGAAACGCAGGCCTGGAAAAAACACAATTAATTTTTTTTATAGTCTGATCAATGAATCGTCTGCTGTTTCTCAGATGTTCTGTTAAAAACAGGAAGCAGCTGTACATTCAACATTTTCTGGAAACTTCTGGTGGATGTCCTTGTATGTGTCCAGAGCTCTCTGGTAGTTCCCTGTAAAGACAAAAGAACACCTTTAAAGGGGGTCATATTAATGAAAACACTTTTTTTTCTGGTCTCTACATATATTGTGGTCCTCCCTAACTGTACCAATCCCTAGAATGAGGAAAACAAACTGGTCCTGTTTCACAAGTCCAAAAACTCGTGAAACTCCTCTGTTAGAAAAGACCTAATTACATTTCACTAGACTGGACTAAACAGAAGGAGATTAAAGGTCATTTATTATTCCAGCACAAAGACTCAGAGGAGAATGATTCTCACCACTTCGGCGATAGCAGCTTGCCACCATCAGCTTCCACTTCTCCTGGGTCGGTCTGTGGAATAAAGATATCCACCAAGTCAGGAGAGACAACCAGAAATCACCTGTCCATCGTGATTCACTACATACTGTATGAGCGTCGCTCTTTCAAAGTACTGAACAGCCTTCTCGCAGAATTGTGTCTCGATGTAATAAGCACCCAGCCACTCGATCACGTCGATGTTGGAGGGGAAGTATCTGAACGACTAGCCACAAAACGTACCAGTGAGACTGACAGCTGATGAGGTCCTCAGTTTGTCTATCAGCAAACAGAACAACATGATTGTGTTTCCTGCACCTCATAGTAGTACTGGAAAGCCTGAGACTTGTCCCCCTCGCCATCATGCAGCTCTCCCAGTTTGGCCAGTACATGGGGGTCAGTGGGGGTGACGCTGATGACCTGCATCAGCCACTCGATCGCCTGCTGGGGATCCCCCAAAAGCTCATATCTGAACCGATGAGTCAAGGATCAAGGGAAAGGACGAGCAGGTCGGACACTTAAACCTTATGTTTCATTAAGACCCGTCAAGTAGGTTTTGTGCGGTCCTGCTAACAGAAAAATAAATGAAATAAGACAGGATACAGGTTGGCCAGCTGGTGCATGACTTGGTCACTGTTCCTCAGGATGGCGTGGAGCTTCAGGAAACAGTCCAGAGCCTCCTCCAGACGACTCAGCTTCTTATAAGTCAGACCTGGAAGAAGGCAGAGGATAGAGAGTCAGAGACTGAAGTGCTTTAAGGTTCATCTGGGAGGGAATGGTGTGGTGGAAATGGACTGACCCAGGTTGTAGAGGGCCTGAACGCAAGAAGAATCATTCCTTAGTGCCTCTTTGTAAAACTCTGCAGCCTTTTCATAATCTTGCTTGACAAACACCGTGTTGCCTTTGTTGGTCAGAGCTGACGGGTTGTAGCGGTCAGCGTTCATGGCGAGGTCGGCGTATCGGTCTGCCTGGTCATAGTCTCTCTCCTGTCAAAGATCGGAGAGGGGTCATTTGAGTGGGACTCGGAGCTGTGGAATGGAAGCCATGTCTTCTGTTTCAGCGGGTTGTCTGAGAGGTTCTCACCAGGAAGAAGAGGGAGGACAGGTTGGTGGCTGCCGCACTCTTCACTCTGCTGTCCTTTTTCTCAAATGTCTTCAGAGTTTCCACTGCCTGATGAGACGTCATGACAGCATTCAGGGTTAAAGCACAGCAGTGTTACTCAAGCACCGCCTTACATAATATAAAACATGATGTTTCTGTCTGTTCTAAAGTCCAGATGTTCAAATCTAACTGTACTGCAAGTGAATTTTCATTTCTGACTTCAGGTTTTCCTCTGTAGTCTGTGGGGTTTAAAACAATAAGTGTTTCTAAACCTTCCTTGTTTTGGGGAAAAGACCAGCTTTAAGTCATCATACAACAGGGAAAGACAGCAGAAAATCAGAGGAAGAGAAGACTCACATACCTCCACCTGAGACATGCAGACGGACAAGAAGCCAGACAAAGCAAGAAACAACGGAGGGATATGAGAAGGAGAAAATTAATGTGATGCAGCACACTGGTGGAACAGCTACAGGCCTCGTGAGATCAAATTCTGCGATTTGTGCAGGGTTGTTGATGTGGTGGAGTGTCATCATTTGTGTGGACTCTTCCAACGCCTGGTTAAAAACATAGTTCTCCACCCTTGCTTGTTTATTTTCTCCTGGCAGCTCAATAACTCACTACAAACCTCCTTTAGTTTGTGTCTTTTTCTCCAAGAATTAAATTTGATTTAGATTTCTTCACTATTTTTTATCCTCCACTCTGTTGCTACATAAGAGGCCCACGCTGGTGTTTTTGCAGTTGATTTGATCTGAAAGAGCCTTTCACTGGAGAAAGCAGTCATGTGTGAGAGCCGGCCAATAGCAGCACAGACAAACGATGACATAAGCAAAAGTCGGTCACCTGGTTGAAGTCCTTCTGTCTGAGGTAGGTGATGGCTTTATTTATCTCCAGATCGTTGGCGAGCTCGACGTACTGAGAGCTTTTCAGCATATCCACACACCTAAAACGAAGCACAACAATGACACACTTCATTCATCTCCCATTACATCATGTCATGCTTTCTGCAAAATAGCACGTGTTCTTAGTTCTAATTCTGAACACGGGGCTATATTTTGCTTTCATTTACTGCGGTGATGAAAGGTATTCCCCTAGTTTAAAGAATGCATTGGATGGGAATGTAGAGCATGTGTGCAGAAGGAAGGGGGAGCAGAGGAGGGTGAGATCCGCACAAATTCTTCACAGCAGCAAGAGGATGCAAAAGCTTGGTTTATTGTTATTTTCAGCAGCAGAGGGAGACAAATAATCCCTTTTCAAAGCTCTGCTTCTTTTTAATGTGACCAAAAACATGTGAGGAAAGGCGGGTTTGAATCAAGAGAAAATGACAATTCCCTCTTTCCACTAGTTTTGATTCTCTGTGGTCGTATCTTCCACCTTGAAAATAGGAGCCAAAAAAAAAAAAAGACAAACCAGTCAAATCCAGTGGCAAAAGAATTCTCAATGACCGGAGCGATGAGCTTGGCTGCAGTCATGATCGACTTTTCAGCCTGGAATTTTCTGTATGAGGAGAGAACACAGCCTGTTTGTGTTGATCATGTTTTAGTGAAGGCAGAAGTGTGTTTGCGATGTTTTTCTTACAGATCTTTCTCCATCTGGTGAAGAGTGTCGTTCTTAATGGCCTCCACGTACATGTCCGAGCTGGTTTCATCCTGAGAGTGAAGACAGGACACAGATTAAATCTGACATATGGACTGAATTCTATTAAACAAACAAAAACGTAAGCAAACATGTAATACTGCAGCTCACGTGAGATGGAATGTACTTGTCTTCATCATCAATGCCCAGAGGAACTGAGATCAGTTTTTGGAAGGCCTTCTTCATCCTATCCCGATCTCCGATAGCGTAGTAGCACAGGATGAGGTTGTAGCCCGTCTTAATGTTGGCGCTCTCACTCATGATCTGCTCGAAGGATGTGATGGCATCAGAGTACTGACCCATGTGGACGAAGACCATGCCGATATTCTGCATGATCTTGATCCTCAATTCGGTGTGGGCATTGGAACTCTGATCCAGAGCCATTCGGTAGAGTTTGATAGCTTTTGGATAGTTCTTCTGTTTGACGTAGATGTTGGCCATGTTCACTTTTAGGCATCCTGAGGGAGCAGCACAGAATGAAGATGCTGCTGCCATGGCGATGTGGCCTTTAATTCACAAGGACGGTTAAACCTGAGGAGAGCACACAGCTCAGGGCGCCACTTACCTGCGTTACTTAACATCTTATTCTTCACGATGACTTGGTAGGTGTTCAGGGCCTCTGGGTACATTTCGCTTTTTGTGTACTGGTTAGCAAGGTTTAGTAAAACCTGGTAATTAGAGACACATTCAATGTAAATGATCAACTTTCAGAAATTACATAAGAAGAAGTCAGAAAGTGAATACAAATATCTCCAGCCCGACTTACAGAGAATGTAATGTCCAAGTTGGCGTGGTCCGCATCACCGGTCGATTCCCGTTGTCTCACCAGCGCTCTCTCTTTCCTCCCAGCCTCTTTGGCCTTATCCAGAGCCTGGAGAATCACAGCACACAAGCACAGCTCAGCAGCAGAGGAAGCAGCACCCTCTTCCAAGGCAATCCCTCTGTGATTGATATGGTTTATCTGATACTGATATTTAACTCTTTAAATCAATACAAAAACAGAAAATCTCAGCTACTAATTGATGAGTTAAAATGAGTTAAGGAAGGACAGAGTCTCACCAGTTGTAAGTTGCCGATGCTCTGAGCCATGCAGCTCTCTCTTATCAGCTCATTCACTTTCTTCTCCAGGAGCTTCACTTTCTCCTCGGGCCTGAAAGAACACAGACGCAGAAATTTAACATATGACAATGCTGCTTGTTTCTCACATTAAGGCTTAAGATACAGGTTACATAAGTCACAGACACCCCATGACAGAGAGAACCATGTTCAAATATGATGTTCCTACATCCTGCTTTGGTTAAATGGAAGCCAGATATTATATTTCTATAAACACGGGTAAACCATCATTTATGTAACTTCAACTTGTAATCTATGCAGCAAGTATTACCACAGATTGAATGTTTTTAGTGTGGATTTAAGAGATAATATTTCTATTTTTACAACGTGATCACATTCTATGGCAGCAAACCAATTTAAGGATTGTTCTGCAGGATTCCTGTGGTCATTTTAGATAGATAGATAGATAGATACTTTATTAATCCCGGAGGAAATTGCATTACAGGTTAAATAAGATTTAAAACTGCCTGATTTTCTGAGTGTCATTAGGAATCTAAGTTGATTTTCTTGGGAGGAGGTGAATACTCATTTCTGCGATCTGCCCTCACACGACCTGCATATGTAGACGTGAAATTCTTGGAAACAACAGTTAATTTTCTTAAATCTATGAAAATTACTATAAGAATAAATTTTTGATTCAGTAAATATATAAACATAAGCAGGATAGATTCAACAGACACACCAGTTAAAGTCTGACAACTTACGTGTTCTCATTCTTTGCTTCGAGCGGCGGTGCAGGACCTCTAGACTGGCCCAGAGGATCAAAGGTGGAGCCTGAAAACACAACATCATTATTATCACTCGTTACTCCTATGTGATGGAACATATATATATATCATCTAAATGTTCCAGTGCAAACAGGTTTAGATTCATTGAAAACAACGAGACTTATGAAACTGCTGTAATGCTGACAATGTTGTTCTGCAACTGGGAAGAATGTGGACACAATAAAACAAGGGCATCCGCAGAATCACGAATGAAACCCGAGTCATGTTTTGACACACGGATCAGAAGTTGAGCTGAACTCACCACGGGTCATGGAGGAGGTGTATCCAGCAGCTCTGACGGCTGTCATTGGTCGGGCTGCTCCATCCTGTCATAAAAACAACAAAATGAGTCAACAATGAAAAATGGATTTGCATCTTTTATCAATGTAGAGCAGAACAAGTTGTCATTGATCTTATTTCTTATCTTCATTTTTTAGTTTGTAAGGCACAGGGTAATTGTTTAATGTTCCTTTCCTAACTTACACTGCTTGATTTTTATCTTTCTTCACATCGTTGTACTTTTCATTGGTGTTTGTTTCCACGTACAAAAACATCAGTGAGTTTCTCAGTGTTTCCTTTTCTCCTGGTGTTTATCCAGTATTATTCGTTATGTAATGCCTGAGCAGTGGATATATACAATTTCCTCTGGGATTAATAAAGTAAGTAAGTAAGTAAGTAAGTAAGTAAGTAAGTAAGTAAGTAAGTAAGTAAGTAAGTATCTATCTATCTATCTATCTATCTATCTATCTATCTATCTATCTATCTATCTATCTATCTATCTATCTATCTATCTATCTATCTTATTCTGATTCTGATGAGACGTCCTGAGCTCTCTACATAAGGCCAAAATAAAACCACTGATGGTGACAATCAATGCGACCTCTACAGGTTCTCACCTGTACAGCTCCAGTTATGGGTCTTCCCATTGAAGACACCATCGGAGTCCGAGCCTTCGTAGGACAAGTAGAAGACGGGTAAGAATTATTAGGACTTGTTAAAATAGCAAAACATTAATATATTCCTTCATCAGAGTCATATCTGAAATGCTGCTTGTGAAAAACTATGTTTTAAGTTGAACAAATACATCTGATTCACAAGAGCTGTACAACAAGTTTATAAAACTTGACAAGTAAAGTATAGAACGATTGATTGTCAGTTCACCTCAGTAGACTGAAATCCTTTCAGTGCAGCAGTCTACATGCCAACCTTTTCTTTATGAGAAACTACATCAAAAAATAAAGGAAATATGGGAATGACGTAATTACAGAAATGCTCTGAATAGGAATGGGACTAAAGTTGGTGATGGACGACGGAGTAAGGAAGCAAGATTAAAATTGTTTTTGGTGGGACAGTTTGCGGTGACCGAACAGTTTGAACTGGATAAAGTTTTATCGCTCACACGACTCTGTTCTTTTAACAGTTGCAGGTTTGAAATCAGGATTTCATTGTACTTACTCCAAAAGACGAAGCTAAAGGTCGAGCTCCAATTGCAGTCCCAGGAAATTTGGCAGTCATCTGAATAATTAAGAACAAAGAAGGACAGGATGTATTAATAATAGTTAGGGTAATAGTAATGAACGACAAGACATACTGTATTAGTAGTGGTAAGGGTACTAGTAATAGACCCTGAGGGTCTCAGACAGGTCTAGACTCACAGGAGGTCTTCTTCCATGACTTGTCCTGACTGCTCGCTGGAAGCCCACATCATTCTCCAGCTCCTAAAAATTGATTAAATTATAGACATTTTGAACAACAATGTAGAAGTGTCGTAAAAACAGTGACTCAACATCAATTTAAAATCATCTGTGTGCTGTGGGCTCCTGTCATGTAGCGGTCCTGCTAGCTGTGGTCGTAATTGTTGACTTTCGGACCGTTAGCTAAAAACAAGCTAAAGCATTCTGCCCAATGTGGAAACAGAAGGTGGCAGATAACTTTATCTGTGCACTTATAAATATATTTTTAAACTCACCTCCGAGTCAAATATAGGATTGTAGTCGTTATAACCCGAATAAAGATCATCTTCTTCCACAGCGAGGTGCGCATTGTCCATTTCCAACGCGACCCGGGAGTTAATTCAAAAGAAATGAAAAAGCCTCTTGGATGAGAGGCGAAACGTCTTCAAGAAACTTTCTTACAGACCAGTGGATTGATTTAAACAGCTTTGGATAACCATGACCTGGATAACTGAGAACCTACAGTTACTTCAGATTCTCTGTTTGTTGTCACAATCCCAGAATTCCAAGCAGCTAGGGCGGGAGTGGTTCCTGTATTATCCTCTGATTGGTTAGACAAACGTCAATCATCACGAAGCCTTGCTACAATTGGTTGAACCAGTCCTCTGTTGCTAAGATACAAGTGTAACAAGCCAATTTTGATTTGTCGTGGAGAGATTCAGATTTATGTGACGATAAAAAAACATTTCGTGACCAGCTGCAGGAAATACACGGTTGTGTGATCGGCATTTTGTTTTGTTATTGAAAGGTGGTCATTATCTTAATCATTTGTTACTGTTGTGTCTTTATTTTATGATATTAACACGGATGTATGAGTAGGGCACAGTTGCGCATGCGTTATCGAAATAACAACGAACATTATATATAGGCAAACTGTGGTAATAATAAGTGTTCCCTGACCGGGAATCGAACCCGGGCCGCGGCGGTGAGAGCGCCGAATCCTAACCACTAGACCACCAGGGATTGATATTTCTGGAATCAGAAGAAATTACAATCCCAAAGTTACTTAGCTATTATTTAAACCAAGACAAGTGTTAGTAAAGTTTTTAGGTGATACTTTGGAAAACACGAAGAGTCTCTACTTCGTAATGCATCTTGTGACAGTGTGGACGCCGAAGAAGCAGGGCGCAACTTCGGTTGCTTAACGAGGCACCGGTCGGACAGGATCGTCGCGCCTCTATGACGTCAACAGACGCAAAGTTCTGCTGAGTTGAACTTTGAACTGACTTGCGGCGAAACAGAACCATTGAACCGAAGGATAGTTCGTCTGACTTGTTCTCACACCTTCAGCTTCAGCTCTTCTGACATGGAGATCATCTCAGTGATCGGCAGGTAAGAAAGAAAAGACGGTATTTACTAAATGGAACTTTCCAATCCCGTGTTATTCATGATTGTAGAAAATATGTGCGGGTTAGATTTATTATGGAGCGAACAGCTGTTGTAAGGAGACACTACCTTTAGCTATTTAATACTGGTTATTTTATGTACGATTGTACTGTGTCGGTCGCATTCTGCAGTTTTATATTCTAATATTTATAGTGAATGCAGGCATTTTGACTTCATTATCTCCCAAAGTTTTTAGTGATTGCTTTCAGTCATTCTTATATTTTTATAATCCTGGCTGACTCCCCTCAGTCACTTTATTTAGGTTTACACTTTAACCTGCTGTCTGTTGATATTTTCCACTCATCTAAACTCTAACATGACCTCTAGTGGATCTAGAAAGTACATGAATGACAACAGTGCTGAAAAATCACTGAAAATGCACTGATTTTCAAAATTATGATTACAATCAGACACCTTTGGTTAAAGACGGCAAGTGAAAATTACAAATTACACATGGGAGAAACTATTATAGCAAAAGTCGTCAAGTATTTAAGAACAAGCATGGATAAAAATATATATATATATCAGGCCAAGTGTGACATTTAGTTTTCAAATAAAAATTAAATGGATTTTGTTTTTGCTGCAGTAAATATTGATCATCTAACACGTGTGTGTGTTGTGTGTGTTTCAGTGGGCTGATCGGCCGCTCCTGGGCGATGGTGTTTGTAAGCGGAGGCTACAGGGTGAAGCTCTACGACAACCAACCAGGACTTGCCGCCAAGGCCGTCACAGAGATCAGGTCAAAAAGACACCAGAATTCAGTTTTTACAGACGATTCTGTTTGTGATTATTAGTCTGTCACAATTCTTTTTTTCTTTTTTTTTTGCACTTAAAATTTTCAGGGAGATTATGATTGAAAGTCATCTTCTCTGAGCAGAAGCAAATTATATCCCTGTTATGGTCTAGAGACAGCTGGTGGTTGTTGCTGATGACTCTGCTGAGGCCAGAGATGCTGAGACTGAGAATATTTTTGACGTGTTACTGACAGAATACAGTAAAGCCTAGGCTGTTAGTCTTTCTGAATGAACTTTAATCAGACACTCATGCTCTGAACAAAAAACACTTTCATAGCCAAGTCACCACGAGTTAAACATTACTGGTGAATGACAAGTGGATTTTTTTTGCAAACTACTGTGGAAAATACTGTCAGAAAAACAACCTAATGTAAAGAATGACAATTTATCTCTATATGAACTGTAGTGCCTAACGTAGTCAAAACAGAATCATTGAATAAGACAATTGTTAAAACAGACATAAAACTGTTGGCAATGAAATTCCATGCTGGAATTATAAAACTTTGAGCCATGAAAATAAATCAAAATGTTTCTGTAACATAGAGATGGATTTGAAAAAGATTTCCTTCAGCAGGAAAATGTTATTGGACAGACATTCTTTAGGAGTTAGGTCTGTTACTCAAAGAGAATGACTTTGATATCCACGGTAGCAACTGTGCTAATGAAACCCAACCACACAGACGTACAACATGCCTGTTCTGCACTGGTGTTTGTGGCATGCTTCAGTCCTACAGGAAGTGTGTGTGAGCGATAATCGCCTTCACTTTGCGTTGCATCAGGAAGCAGCTGGAAGAGCTGGAGGAAGCCCACATGCTGAGAGGGCAGCTGACCGCTACGCAGCAATTTGCCCTGCTCAGCAGCTTTGATGATCTCACCCAGGCACTGGAGGAGGCCTTCTTTGTCCAGGTAACACACTAGACCACTAATAGCACGTGTACTGCATGATTTCCAACAAAACCATTAATCATTTATTAAAAATCAAATTCTCTTCGGAGCATGTTGAACTCATTGTTCTGGTATCTACAAAATGACACCAGTTCTCCTGAAGGGGGGTGCAACATCATCAACTCCTGTGACACGCCAACCTCCACTGGTCACATGTTGAATGGAACATCACAACTGACCTTCAACATTTTCTCTCGTTCACGTGGATCAAGTGTCGCTCACAAACAAACCATATATAGACGTTTCACATGTGATCAGCGTGATTAGAGACCACTTCCAAATCGGTTACACGTGGATGTTCTGCACAGCTTCAATATAAAGCGGCGTCATGTTCCTTTGTGCTATTTAAAGTTTATTTATCAATATGAAAAGCTCTGGATTGTGTGTGTGATTACGTTTCAGTGTTTCAAAAAGAAATCACTGCGTTTGTGAAGCGGAAGCAATTTGTCAGAGCATAGCCTCCCTGCTGTTCCAACAATCACATGACACTTCAAACCCAAATCACTCATCTTGTCTTTGTTACGCTAAGAGCACAACCAGGTGTAGGTTAAATCTTTAACATATTAGACAGACAAACGGTGTCTTCACAGTTCAGCGCCAAATCACTCATCTACTCTGTCACACTCAGAACTCAAACTATCTGGATGGGAGCTACTGGTTCGTCCCACTCAGGCATGAAAAACACAGATATGTAAGAAAAAGTAGAATGTCAGCCCCTGAAGCCAGGAAAAGTTCTTCAATGACTGTTAGAGCAAAGAGTCCCGGCAATGATTAGCAGAGTTCAGAGGAATAGGTTGGGTCCAAAATCAATACTCATCCGATCAAGGAACAATAGAAGCCCTGGGAGAAACAAACAGTAAATACCTGTCAGAAAAAAAAACCTGAATGTTCGATGAGAGCATGACATCACCTTTCATGCCAGCTGTTGATCACAGTTAATTCAGAGAAGGGCAAGCTGTTCACGGCCAGACTGATCACAGAACACGTCAGTAACTCATGGTGTTATTCTTGCGAACTTGTTGGTCATGTTTGGTACATGTGAATGAAAGCATGACATATCGGTTGCAAACCTGGGGAAAAATTTTTTGTTTTTATATCTGCCGTCAGGAATTCAATCCATTCTTTATTTTAGATAAATTGTGCAATGACTGAATGCTTCAGTGACTTCCTGGTGATGTTAATCTTCTGACTTTATCTGACGTATCGCTTTTGGTGTTCTTCATCTTCATCTTCTCCCACACACTAACAATTTAATCAGATTTTGTTAATTTTTGCCGATGCCGTAGATTCCGTGAACTCTACCCATGTGATAGGCCAGGTTGAGCAGCTGTGGGAGCAGCTGATGATCACACCGAGACAACCCACATTGACTCATGTTTTTGTTTTAACAGAAGTTTTCACATGTGGATTAGGCACATTTTTTAATGTGTGGAGTACCACATTATCAAGCAGGCATTCAGCCGCCAGGTATGCCGCCAGCCCAGTTGCTGCAGCACTGCCTACTCCACAGATACCATTTGAATAGCATATGAACATTCCACTACCATTACTCCCTTCCTGTACCATCACGTCATCAAAAAATATTATTCTAAAAAAACAGTACTAGATAGCATGAATCTTCATGTCTCAAAGATACAATGATCACTTTTGTGTGCGTGTGTTTTTCTACGTCGTGCACCCTGTGTTTTGCAGGAGTGTGTGTTTGAGAGTCTTGAAGTCAAGCAGAGCGTCTTTCAGGAAGTGGAGCGTCTGGTGGGGGCAGACGTCATCCTGAGCAGCTCCACTTCCTGTCTGGTCCCGAGCAGCGTCTTCTCTAAAGTAGAGCTCAGGAGCCGCTGCCTCGTCTCACATCCGGTGGGTCCCGGTAGCCATGGTCTTTTTTACTGGTACACCAAGTTACACCCACTTTAGTGTGTTTCTAATGCAGATGTGATCCTCTTTGATGAAACGGCAATGAAAGTCTATTTACATTTGAAAAGATAGGACATCTGTATTTAAATTTGAATTATTTATTCCATCAGTCACCACTACCACCAGGTTTACATCTGCGTCATTAACCCACCCATTCTTTATATATTATTACAGTATATACTTAAAGAATTCATTTAAATTCCAGATGGAAAGCACCAGTTATTTTCCAACCTCTTGCAATGCTGTAGCTGCTTTCGTTTAAACAATTTCAGTTGTCTTTATTAAGTTGGTGGTAACTTATCGAAGTGTACAAATGTGTTTGACAAGAAATGAGTGCATCTCCATTTGTCTGACTGACTGCGCTCTCCAGGTAAACCCACCATACTATGTCAAACTGGTGGAGCTGGTACCGCACCCGGACACAGCAGACACTGTTATGGACACCAGCTATGCTGTAATGACTAAGGTAAAGATCCATGACAACACCTCACGCAATTCTAATGCAGGACATGTGCCAAATTCACTGCATGATGTCGCCCACCAGGAGGGAGAATCTGAGTTTGCAGATGTTTTTCATGTTTTTGGTTCAATGTATTATAGGCATTCCCCAGATTAAGTCTTGTCATTCATCCCTGCACAAAGAGCGACTGTCACAATTACACATGTAGCTGTCAAGGGAAGCACAAAGAACATCAAATGTCAAATCCTTGAAATATTCATGATGAATTTTATGACAGGCTAAAATAAATGGGGCTTTGTGGTTGGAAATAAGTTGTTTTAAGTTTCATTTTTGGGCATTGCAGCCATTTTTTTGACTGATTTCTCTCCATTCAGGTTGGTCAGGTGCCGGTCCGTCTGAAGAAAGAGATTGATGGCTTCGCTGTCAACAGAGTGCAGGCAGCTATTATCGCTGAGTCCTGGAGGATGGTCCAGGTCAGTGACTGTGGTTTCTGGGTATAAACCCAAAACATAAGGGTCTATTAGATTCCTCAAGTCCAGTTCAGTCTGTGCACATCTCCTGAAACACGAATGGACAGAATTCTATCAAATACCTGGGTTTGAATATCTGGAAACATAAGAATAGTTAAAAATTGTGAGGATGCCAGATCAACAGGTTGTAAAAGTGAGACACACCCTGAACGAGTCGCCAGGTCATCACAGGGCCACTCAGAAAGACAGACATCCACTCACACTCACGCTCACTTTGAGGTGACCAGTTCACGTAAGTCACGTGTTTTGGAGGCAGGAAGAAGTCAGAGAACCCAGAAAGAACCCACATGGGTACTGGGAGTTGTATGTTGTTAGATGTTTTTCAGGCCTCAGTGACGCAGAATGGCTTAATATTTGTGCTGATGTGGACAAGTGATAGGAAGCAGAAAAGAGGAATCCGCTTGTCTTGTCTCTGCTGTAATTTCTGTGGTCGTCTTCCGAAATGGAATGCAGTGCACAAGTCCTTCAGGCGAAACCATTTCAAAGAATTCAATTTAAAAACAGACCACAAAACCAAAATATCTTCAGGCGTGATTAATGATCTCTATACATCCATACAGTAAAAGAAAGAGGTAGGTACGGGACCTATGAACCGCTTTGGTGCTTGTTCCTCATGGGCTGCTGTCTGCTTCACTCCACTGCAGTTGCAGCCAGTGGAATAAGGATTAGAAATTGATCCAGGGAACAATAAAACTTCACCCAGAAGGAATTCCAATCAATAACACCAGTTAATGAGTGAATTCACATAATCAAGTGATT
This sequence comes from Antennarius striatus, assembly GCF_040054535.1. Lineage (NCBI taxonomy): Eukaryota > Metazoa > Chordata > Actinopteri > Lophiiformes > Antennariidae > Antennarius > Antennarius striatus. The sequence continues at coordinate 3,042,156 of NC_090787.1, read as the reverse complement.
CTTTGTCCCTATTACTACTTGTGTTTATTTCTATTGGTTCTTGCTAGGATTTATTTTTGTATTATAACAGCCGGTACCTCTGGACTGAACTAGGCAACACATAGTTCAGTGAAATGACACACCGGTCGTACCTTTTGATCCAAAAACAGAGTCTAGTGAAGAAAACCGCTAAAGAATAGGATGAAATGTTACAGAAAGCCTGTATTAGCATTTATTAGCTACACAGCACAGTTTGCTGTTCAGTGTCGGAAACGGTTCATTGGTCAAACACATTCATTGACAAACTAGCACAAGCTGCTGATATAATAAGTTAGTCACTTAATGGAAAATAAAATGATTAAAACAGAAATGGTGTTCGGCTGTTCTATTGACAGAAACACAATAAAATCTACTTTTGTAGCCTAAAACATGAGCAGCATGAAGACTCCCATCTGTGAGGTATGAGAACAAATGTAGACCCTATATCACGGCCTAAGTGATAGTTAAGGTGTTGTCATGGTAACGCTTCCACTGCCTGACCACAGTTTAATTTTGGAATGAAGCTCTTCCCGGTCATTTCTGCCCAATAAAGGCCCCTTTGTGCGAACTGTGGACGAGATTACAAGATAAGGGAAGTTGTGGAGAACAACCTCCAGCCGTGGTGATCCATTACCTCTGGATATTAGAGCAGATCCCCACCCATTCCCCTGAATACCCACAAACTGTAATAACCCGGCATCAGGGCTTCAAATAGTATCACTGATGGATTATGTAATCCTCGAAAGAGTTCACAAAGTTACGTGACCATTTAATCCATCCGTTTTCTTGTAGATGACATGAGTGTTAATCAGGGCACCAGTGGTAGCAGTAGTAGTAATTTTTCTGTGTAATAGTAGTAGCTTCCTCCCATATATCAGTACTCATTCAACAGTCATCCAGGACCTTAATTGATAAATAATTAATAATATTTTACAACTACAACCTTTACTATGACTTGTAATTTAATTTCCATAGTCAGGACTTGGCCTTCTAAAGCCTGAACCATGAAACTATAGTCAGAAAAATACATTTTTTAAAAAGAGAAAATCTTTATTGAATCTTAGACAAATTTTACAAGTTTGCATATAAGACCTGTAATTTTTTATTATTTTGTTTTCCCCATCTAGAATTTTTGTGCATGCAAAAATGCAAATGCATGTATCTATTAACTCAGTCTGTCTTCTTGAAGACTTGTCTGTCATGTGACCCTGCATTGCGCTGACCACTGTTAGGTTCTAGAAATATTGACGAGATTTGCCGCATTCTTGACTTGGAAGCGTCCACCGGGAATTCAACATACCACCATTTCCAAAGGGTCACTCGAAAACGACTCACAAGTCCTGATTGTGCAGCAGCCTGCAGACAAGTATGTCTACGTGGCATTTTTAAAGATGTGCTCGTTTTGCCACAGCCAGTGAACTGATAACCATCGACATTTGTGCTTTAAACTTGTAAAATATGCTGAGAATAAATTTCCTACAACGGGCTCATATCACACATTTTTCACACATTTCAGTGACGTTTTGATTTTTTGAAGCAACACCCTATTCACAAAAGCTAAATAACGCTTTGATAAAGCAATCCAGATGGTTGTTTTTTTTCATCTTATTAAACAATCACAGGGAGACTCTGGGAGCATCAACATGGGAAACAAACATGGGATGTCTGTCACCAAAGTAACTGAGCTTGTCTCAGATTCGACTTCTTGAATTGGACTCTATTCTTTGTTTCACAGCAGCCAACAGTCACATGAACCCTCTTGCTTAGTTCAGTAAAGGAAAACCAAAGCATGGCAGCAACTTCTGAGAAACATTCAACGTGCTCAGAGAGCAGATTGCTTCTTCCTCCTGAAGGCTGGCTGTGACGACCATCCATGCATTTGTCCACTATGTGGTGATATTTGTGTCTTCACACAGTCCTGTGGAAGTTTGAACTCATATCTACATGACATTCCTCAACCTACACGGACCGGTTGCTGGTGAGACTGTGGGGCAGAATTAACCCGGAGGGCACCTTTATGTCCCAGCTGACAAAAATGTCACAATGCTGTGAAAGTTTTAGACTGAGTTCTGGAAGGAGCTTCTTATAAAGTCTACTGATTAACTGAAAACAGTTCAAGTTTCAGAGGACCAGTAGTCAAAGAAAAATACAGATGTGTCGAGTCAATTTGGTGTTGACTTCATAATTTGTGATGAAAAGTTCAGACTTTTCAAAGACTTTTTCGGTGCAGGTGGTTGGTTGTCAGGCACTGGGGGCAAGAAACAATGAATAGAAAACACTGGCTCATCAGCAAACAGGCGATAGTTGGAATCAAGTGAGACATTCAGATTTCCAATCACCTCCTTTTTAACATCGGCTGGTTTGAATGTGCTGCTTCTTTTTTATATTTACATTGACTTACGTCATTGTGTCACACAGAAACATTGGAGGGCTGAGTATTTTTTTCACACTGGAAGATACCCTTGCTAAACAACATTGGAAAAGACAATTTAATGACTGATTTTTGCTGTAATGTACAGTGCAATAATTTTTTGTCAGAAGCCTGCAGTGTGTTAACCCACATTTCCATTGTGTAGAACCGACTCTGCTCAACTGGGCTTCAGCAGCAGGTTCTTTTCTGTTGGTTGTTGGGGGTCGTATGTCGTCAGGGTCGGTATTTCTCCAAAACAAAGCCAGAAATGTCTGCACTTCCTGAAAAATAGCAACTGCAAATTTAAAATTGCAAGTGCTAAACTGAACTAGCTTGATGTTGGACTGTAACGTCAATCGATTTTTGCTGTGCAAATACTATTCTGTATTTGTCAGACTTTGATAATGCAGAGATGATTCAGTGGTGGGTAATGTTTAATTAATGGCTCCTGATGTAACCTGCTCAGAATGCTTAGAAGTTCAATGGAGGTGTTACTAAAACGTAACAGCTATTTCCTGTCTAATGGAAAACCAAGAAAGAAAAGTAAAGTACAAGGCACTGTTATTCGGTTCGCTTGTGCCTTTTCTGATAAATAAAAAAATCTCTGTTGTAGCTCACAGTCATGTCTTCACCTTCTTCACAGCCACCATGAAACAGGTTTCTAAAAAGACCCAAAATGCACTTCAAACAGCATGAACAATCGACCTGCGCACTTTAGTTTTTAACTTGCGTCTTGGTGTTCGGCGTTTGTTTCAGTTTCTGTATGTCTGCCTTCTGATTTCATTTATGTAAGGTTCTCACTAATAATATTTGTCACGCTGAAAAGTTCTCAAGCAAATTTTTAGAATTTTAAAAACCTGTCTCACCAGGTGAGCTCCCTGCTGAAGCTGATGAGCAGGTAAATCGCGATCAGAGCTCAGTGACTCAGTGTGGGGGTCTGACTGATTCATATTAAACACAAAGACACCTGAAAGGTCAGAGACCTTAAAGTGGGTTAGACCAGGTAGAGTGTGTTTATATGTTAACTTATGTACTAGAGTAGGAATGAACTTTTTTTTATGGTAGAGAATGTTGTATTAAGAAGTTTACATTACAGACAATAAATGTTTAAATTGAAGGTTAATGTGTCACTGAAACAGGGCACTGGTGGTGTAATGGTGTAGGTTCACGCCCCGTGAACAATTGGTTTAGGTTCGGATGACAAAAATCACTGTAAACTCTTGAAACATTTATCTTAAAATCTGATTCATAATTTCCTATAAGTCTCGTAGTGAAATAAATATGAACCTACCATTGTAGGCGTCAGAAGACACACACATTATGTTTCACTTAAATGTTTTGACTGGCGGTGATACATTTATCTTTGTGCACCTGAGGCACGTCTTTTAAACAACCATAAAAGAACAAGCACAGCAACGCTGGAGTCAATTAATTTTGCAAACTTTTAATGCGTTTGCAAATCCTCCCTCTTTTGTGGAATTCGGCAATAAAGAACACCGATTTGTTCTGCTGACCTACTATATAACTATCTGTCAGGTTGACCCACAGACACACAGACAGGTTCTACAATCACAGTGGAGGAAAGCGTGAGCTGTGTTAGGAGAAGACATGCTGACATATCAGAAGAAGAAAAAGCACTGCTGTTATCAAAGAATTGTGAAGGAAATAGATTTTTACTCAGGGTTTGAAGATGTGTTTGAGGAGTTGCTAAAACACATTTGTACTGTACACACACACACACATGCAGTTGTGTCGTGATAAGTTAGGTTGTCCCACCGTGATTAAACCTGAATCTGAAGTCAATCCGAAATGAGGAAACTTCTTAGGTGAGAGATGAAATATCTCAAAACCCTAAATAGTTGTCCAGACCTTGTTGCTCAAATTCATCAACAAGTGTGTCTTCTTTTTCATTAGATTGTTTTATAAGATGTTTAAAAAAATACAGGCAGTGTGGACTCTAAAAGAAGGCTGAACTGTTCTCTTTTGGGAGGTCTGTTGAGTGTTAAACTTAACTTTTCACAAGCAAAATCTGAATGCTCTGCTATCCGCGCTAAAGTGCTATCAAGTGTAGCTGTGAATTACAGCCATCTGATAAAAACAAGGAAACTAAAAAGATTAAACATCACATGATCAGAAATTCCAAATTTAGCAGCAAGGCCTGTGGTTACCGAGTCTTTTCCCCTTATATAACAGGGACCCCCCCCCCCATCCCTCTGAGCACACAGAAAAAGAAAGTGGTCCTTGAGTCAGAGCCAGCGATGGAAAGCAGAGCGGCTGAGAAAACCACCGCTCTCCTCCAGTGATTACAGCGGACAAAGACCCCGCCCACCGTCCCGCTTTGGTCGGATAACAGGCCCGTTGTTGGAATGGGGGGGGCAAACAAAGACGACCCTGTCCCTCTCATCTTGATCACCCTATTTTCTGTATCTGTATCCGTGCTTTGATTTCCTTCGTCGTCGGCCAACAGGTATCACAAACCCAGAGATACTCGAAACCCCCCGTCCCATCCCATCGCTCCTTCTGTCACCCCTCCAGGCTCCACCTAAATAATCCCAAGGAACCAGCTCATTAGGAGAACTTAATATGGTGCAAGAAATCAGAGGAAGCTTTGCTGGTCAAATACCCAGGAGGTGAAAAGCCAAATCTTTCTTTGACTTCCTGTAAAAGCAGATTCTTAGATCTTTAGACAGTTTGTTGGAGTGTGGTTGTTGGTCATGAAATTCTCCACCCATTTTCGCGTTTATTAATTCAGGCCTGAAAACAAAAAGTCATTAATGATGATTATCAAAGCTGCTTTTACACATTGAAACGCTTCACCTCACATTGTAGGTCAAAATGTTAGCTTCTCATTGTGAATTCAGCTTTTAAGATGCATCTGAAGCTGGTAAATCACCGTTTTTCCTGTTATTAAGAGTGTTTTTAACTTATACTGCCTGCAACTCGTTTTATTCCTGTCCTGAAAGAAGAGGAGCAGTACACTTACGAATGTACTGAACTGTTTTCACTCACAACTTTCCTACATATCCGGCTGACTTTATTCAACACAGACAAACCAGAATTTAACTTTGGTGACGAGTTAAGTCAGACTTTATATTTACAGTTTAAATGACAACTTTGCTGGGTACGATTTAACCAATCAGTGGTCTGTGATGTTTTCGCCCTTTAGCATCAGCTGAGCTCACCTGAAACTATAAAAGATGTGTTTGATACTGGAGCAAGCTGATTGTCTTCACACAGGTTTTTACTCAGGCCTCACCAAACTGAGTCAATTTAACTAGTCGTTTTCTTATACGGCACGCAATTACAGTATTTACAAAAACACAGTACTCCTCCATGAGGATGGCATCTGCTTCAAACATGAGTGACTTTTATGACAGACTGTTTTTGTAAAATTGTGTTAATAAAATCTTTGCACCACAAGGGTGTTCGGGTAAACGGTCGGTTTGTAACTCTCTTGTTTCTCTTCTGCCACCAGGACGGTTTTATCTCTGTCAAAGACATCGACCTGGTGATGTCAGAGGGGCTGGGGATGCGTTACGCCTTCATAGGTCCAATGGAAACGATGCACCTCAATGCACCAGAAGGTAATGTGTTCCCACTGGTCGTTTGGCTCAGAAGGCTATCGTCCAACAGTGGAATTAATTTAACGTGATGGAAAGTTGAAGAAAAATCAAAAATATGCCAGGTGACAATCCTATTGTGGCTACATTATATGATGACAGGATGGATGGAATTAAACTGCTTAATGGTTCTAATACACAATAATTCTTTGGTATTTTAGTATTTAGAGTTTGTTCTGATCCAATTAATTTTTTTGCAAAAAGTTCTCCAAATGTTTAACTAAATTACAAATCATTGCATGTGAAAGATGAAACTCAAAACTTACTAAATTCAGCTTATTACCTCCAAAATCTTTCTGATGATAGTAAAATATATGAGCAGAGACCCGGCTCACATGTGTCTGCGCACACATGTGTGATACAGTGGTGTTCTTGTGCGGGTCAGGGAGTGAAACCTCAGGGAGGTGGAGAATATCAAAGGGGAGTGTGAAACCTTGACTGCGTACACACACACGCACAACATCGACGCTTTGCCAGAACAAAGCAGCCTTTTGATGGGTAGCAATGAATGTCCTCCCTCACACCAGTAATCCAAACTCACAGATCCTACATCATGGCCTTCAAACCAGGTGCCAACTCTACCTGTAGTGACGCTGCAGCAGCTTGCTGCACACCTTTACTCAGGAAACAGTAATGTGTTTACTCTCTTAAAATACTTACTCCTGATGTGACTTAAATCAAGCCAATCAGATACCTGAGCGCTCAGGCTTGCTATCTGTCTCTCGAATGCATGGCTTTTGTAAACTGTACCTGTGCAGGCTTTAGAGCCTTGACATGCTGGAAATCAGAGGTGAGGCATAATAATGTATCAGAGAAACCGCTTCTTGGAGTAAAATGAATGTCAACAACCACTCTGGAATGAGCGAAAGATATCGTATTAGAATAAACGCAGCTTACAAAACTCATTGTTTGCCTCAGCCGCAGGGTTCTAGGTTCAATCCTCCCTGCAGACCTTACTGTGTGGAATTTGGATGTTCTCCCTGTGTCTGGTGGGTCCTCTCAGGGTTCTCCAGCTTTCTCACACCACCAAGAAGATGCAGTGACTTTAAGTTGATTGTAGGCTTAATGCGTAAATATTTGTTCCTCTTTATTTGTGCCCCCCCCCCCAAGTGATCTTAAACATAAACAGAGAATAAATTAATATTTAAATGCAGGTTGGTCATAAGATACTGTTCTTACTATGCTACAAGATTCACACATGTTAACATAGGTGCACGATCATAAGGTGCAATGCAGTCTTTCCATGCATAACAACAACATGATGTCGTTCTCTGTTCAGTGCATCATCATATATACTTTGGCTTTAGTTTAATTGAGTTTAATCAGCAAGAACTTGACTCAGTGGAATCTGACTGAGTAGAATTTAAAGAGCTTCAAAGTAATGTGGGAGGAATTTATGAGCAGTATCATTAGGGAGGAATTCTGGTTTCAGAGTGACTGATGACTGATGTTTGTTTCTGACGCCTGCAACCACAACGATTAATTCAGGAATGCATCTTTATTTGGTACAACTGCACAATATAAGTGACATCCAGGCTGTGTCAAAGTTCCTCTTTTGTTCAATGTGTGGACAAGAAGTGGATCGAGAATACGGTTTTATCTGTTATTTAAAACCATTGTTGTTCTATCTTTGGACTTGCTTCGCTCCATCTGTATGGATACGCACAGAGGAGGTGGCTACAGGTTGCTGAGGCCTTCAGTGGCGTGAACATGGAGTTATGAAACACGCTTCTCTGAAATAGTCCAGCCTTCCACTGCACAAGCACAGCATCACAATCCTGTTTATTCAAAAGTTGTGGTTTTGTCATTCTTCCCCTGCAGACAAAAATATGAAAGACTTCAGATGGTGATTTGTAAATTGTAGATTATCCCTTCTCTATTTCCTGGTCTTCCCCTTCTGATCAGTTTTCACCCAACAGGTTTACAAGACTACATGAAACGGTATGGAGAGGGTATCAGAAGGCTCCTGACCTCCTTTGGGCCCGTTCCAGACTTCTTCAGTGAGGGAGCCACGAGTATCTATAACGTGAGTATGATGTCAGTAAAGGAGACGAGCGTTAATAGAAGCCACTTTTGTTTTTTAACTCATGATGACTTGCAAAGTTTTGTGTGAAATCCATTTGTGGTGCCCCTAGTTCAGCCTGACTGGAAGTCAAGAGGTCCTTGTCTGAGTGTCCATCCTCTGCATGCATGACTTTGTCACATGCTGGTAAAATGGTATAGAATGTACCCTGAGCCACAGCAATATAGACGGCTGCATTAAATCAGGTCTTCTGGTGCTTCTTACTTCGTTCGGACACCATCTTAAACAACATGTTGAAGGAGATTTGGGAAATAAATATGAGTGCAACGAATAATTGCCTTCATACTTGCAGGAATACTTTTCTGTATAGCAGTGTGTGGGTACGAAACATGGAACATGCACTTCATGTTCAAGCTTTGAAATCCCTTGCTACTCAAAGAAGCCGCGTGCAGTCAGCTGGAATTAAGATTCCAAGACCAACACTGACTCACATGAATGAAATCTCTGAAATCCTCATGACTCAGCACTCCTGCAGCACACTGCCCTCAGTTTGGGCTTCACAAGTTGCACTCGGTAGCTGACATTTTGTTTACCCGCCATAAGAAAAAGTTGTTGTTGGATGAAGGTGTGGGTTCTGTCAGTCTAGGTGTTTGAAGTGTTGCTAAAAAAAACATTTATTACTCTTTCATGAAAGTTTCTACACACATCAGTCACAAACAGGAAGAGGTTACAAGTCAGCTGAGGTTCATTCTACCGGTAAAACACAACAACTTCACGCCATTAGTTTGTTTAATAAGGCAAACCAATCAGCACCTAGGAGGAGAACCACTGGGCGTGGCTAACTGGGAACACACAATGAGTATGAACACGTTATCCAGTGTGCAAATCAGAGAACTTCACAGCACTGATGTGAAGGTTTCTAAGATCAGCAGATGATTGTTTCACAAATACAAGCGATAAAGTTCCCACATGGATCAAATTCTTATCACCGTATGTATTGTGTTTTTACAGATGGTGACGCTGATGTCATGCATGCAATAATTAAAATAACCATCATTCTATCTTCAGCAAGACGGTAACGTCTCTACAGGCTCCTACACCTCTGCATCTCCTTTATGAAGGACCACGATCAAACATAATTACACACATTGTTTTCACATCATTTCCCAGCAGCGTTCAGTTTGTCAGAAGAAGACGAGATGCAGATTGAATGATAGTTCTTGGTGTAAAGCCAACCTGTTGGCCGTTTATAAAACTACATGAAAGAATGGTTTACAGCTTCCTCAAATGAGGAACAACAGAATAACATTCCTGCTGTCATCGTTTTACTCTTGAATTTAAGTAATCTGAGGCGCATTTATAGTGTCAGGTGAAGAGTGCATCCTAATGCACCGAGGCAGCAGCGGCCGATGGTTCCCAGCGGTGGTTCCCAACTTTGCTGCACATCCTCCCGTTAACTCAAGTTCCCATAATTCCCTCCAACAAACCGTCAGAGATCCACCACTGCCAAGCCATTAGTGTTCCACAAACAAGCAAGCGGCGGTCAATACGCTTGGCGTGAGTCATATTTTGTATGACATGCATTGCTTGTGTCAAGACATTGCCAAAACACATTTCAACTGTGAACCAGAGGTAGTTCAGGTCAGCCAGGTTATTTCAGGAAGGTGGGGCGGGGTGGGGCTTGACCTCATGCAGGAGTTGGCTCTCTTAGGGGAACCCGCTACACAAAGAACAACTTTTGGTTCTAATCTCATCCTGGTAGAAACCGGACAAATGAAACCTTTAATAACTAACAATATAACCTGATGTGATAAGGTGGTTCCAGCCCCCCCTTCTGGGGTCTATCTCTGCACGTGTCTGCTTGTAACGTTCAGTATCTTTTTAATTCTCTCCCATTCTTATCACACATTTACTTCCTGTTCCATCTCACTCTGTTGACCTACTTTTCCCTCCTGTGTTCACCCGTCCTTGACGACCACAGGACGTGTACGAGCTGATTCCCAACGACCGGCAGCATCTATCGGCCAGGACGGAGCGTCGGGACCGGCTCCTCAGGGGCCTGGCCAGGCTGAAGAAGGAGGCAGAGCCCAAAGGCAACACGTCTACTGAGTAGAACCAGGAATCTAATGTCATGACGACCAAGCAGTTAAAGTCTTATTCGTTTGAGTTGTTGCGAAATTTGGGAGAATAATTCATTAATTGTTTGTGTTTGTGATCGGTGTCACTCACTCTGCTTCTTTGATAGATGTAGAAATAACTGATAATTGTTTTTTATCTACATTTTCTTTTCTTTCTACTGCATTTTGAGCTCATTATTTCGCTAAAGGTAGAATCGACAATCGTCTCACCTTATGATAACGTTTAAAGTAAATCTATGAAGATGTTCCATGTGTCTGGAGGAGAACTGGGATGGTCTCTGTTGCCTGCAGGAAGACTAATGGATGAAACGCTCAGCGTGAAATAGTTCCAGTGAAGTTCCCGGACTGTCAGACCGAGGGAATGGAAACTTGTCACGAGGGGCTCTAAAATGAGATTTTATTTTTCACAGGCAGCAGCAGCGTCACGAGACACACTGTACCATTACCACTAATGTGTGTGTGCGTCAATATGTACTGTATATATATATTAAAAAACACATATAGCTCATTGTAAATCAGGTGATGAGTAATTATGATAAAATAAAGCTTGAAATGAGGAAAAATTTACAAAAATGATGAGTGATGGTTTTTTATATTTGTTTTTTTTGTTTTTATAATTCTATTTATAAATCTGCATGTAGTTAAACAATATGTTAATGTTTAGAATGATTTTATAACTAACTTTAGGGATTCATGCAGAAATGATCAGGATGGATTTGAAAGTCTTCCGAGACTGAATTTAAGTTCCAAATGCAGGTGAGAGGGAATCATAATAGGTTTAAGAAATATAAATTATAAATTTACACTGTCAGGAAGCCATCACTGTCCAAATGGATGAATCCATTTGGTGGCTATGCCACCCCCCATCACCCAGACTCAACAGCATCTCTCTCTCTTCAAATGGTTTCTCCACCATTCACATGTGGAATTAAGTGAAACTGATGCTAATGAAGAATTACTCACTTTTTTGTTGCCCCAGTAGTCAAACCAACCCCACCGACCCTGTGACGCCAGAGCAGCGCTGGGGGGGTCCACTTTAAAGGTGTGACCGCCAGGAATGTCAATGGGTAGGCAGCGGGGGGTGAAACTCTTTTAAACCTGAAATGCAAATACAACTTAATTTAGTGATTTCATTGGAATCATCTTGTTTCAGGTTAGGGGGTTCCAGAATAACCACCAGTGTGTTATTCAGAAAGGGGGGGGGGGGCGTTTCATCACACATACATGTTATTATGTTAGATATTATTATTCTATCCGTACCAGACTTTATAAACATATAAGGACATATATATATATATATATATATATATATATATATATTGTATAGTGATACTTGTGCCTTTTATTATTTAGATTTTTCAACAAATCAATGAATTAGGTTTTCCTCTAAAGATGATGGAGGGGCTCACCTTTAAAAATACTTTAAAATCACACATGACTTTTAATTCAACACACACTTAGAATTAGACTTCTATTGTATCTCTGACGCACAGATAGAAGCGCCTGCTTGGCCCCGCCCCTGATGCTGGCCCCGCCCACCGCCCTTTCCGGTCCATAAAGCGTTTCGTGGACGGGACGCGCAGGTGTTCACGCAGCAGACGAGTCGGACCGACAGCCGAACAGAGGCAGATCTTCAGCTCCCTGGACAAGAACGGATTAATTTCTTCTTCCTTCATGGCAGATTGGTGACAGCGTTTTTGGTTCGAATCCCCTGACAGGTGAATTCTTGGTGTTCTACTGCTGGAGCGACTTTAGGAGCCCTCACCTGATGCGTCAGTGAAGCTGCAGGACAAAAAGAATTCAAACCACCGCGTAAAGCATTGATATTAAGAGAGGTGATGAGGTCAGACGGTCGTTCGGTGCGGGATCCCACAATTTAGCGCGACTGAGGGCAAATATTGTGTCAGTCTGGGGTGGATTTTTGTTGATTCAACTCACAAATTCAGTTAAATCGATTAAAGAATAATCAATAATCGTTTAACACTCCACCTGGTCTTCCGGTATAAACCATTAAAAGCAGTTGGAACTGAAATGCGGCGGAATTTTTAAAAAAAAGAAAAGAAATTGAAGGGAAAAGTGAAAGCGTTTCAAGATAATAAGGAATTAATTTGGTTAATTCAAACCACTGAAAAACAAGATAATAATAATAATGGATATATCGCGCCTGTGCTGTTACGACTTTTCCGTCTTGTGTAATTATTGTGTTTGTCTTCAAGCACATTTTAGGGAACACGACTTGAGTTCCAAAAATATTGGGACGCTGAATTGATGATTAAAAAAAAAAAATTACAACTCGTTTAAATATAAATTGGTTCTAAACCCTCTCAGGACGATTTGCGCACGTTTTCGGTGTTCAGCTCAACAGTTTGAGACTGAAAAAACACAGACTGGGATATTTGAGGAATGTTGAAAAACACCTGGTTTGATGATTCCACAGGTAAACCGGTCACGCGTGGGAGTGGAAGTTTGACCGTCTGCTCAGCGTCCCTTCCTTTACCCAGAGTGTAGAAACGAGGCTTTATTGGTGTGGGTTTGCTGTTCCACATCCATTCTGGATCTGATCCTCTGTAGCAGGCTTTGGTTTCAGACCATATTATTATTATTATTATTTAAAAATAAATAAAATACTAATTGAATTGTACCTAGCTGTTAACCCTCTGCTGACTTCCTGTCGTCTCCAGGTTATCTGCCCTTCTAGGCTCTTTGCCACCATGAGTTGGGGGGCACTCTACGCCCAGCTGGGTGGAGTCAACAAACACTCCACCAGCCTGGGGAAGATCTGGCTTTCCGTCCTCTTCATCTTCCGCATCACCATCCTGGTCCTGGCTGCCGAGCGGGTCTGGGGGGACGAGCAGTCGGACTTCACCTGCAACACGCAGCAGCCCGGATGCAAGAACGTCTGCTACGACCACTTCTTCCCTGTGTCACACATCCGCCTGTGGTGCCTGCAGCTCATCTTTGTGTCTACCCCCGCCCTGCTGGTGGCCATGCACGTGGCCTACAGGAAACGTGGGGATAAGAGGATCATGCTAGCCTCCAACGGCACAGAGAACACCACCAAGAACGACCTGGAGACCCTGAAGAAGAAGCGCCTTCCCATCACAGGGCCCCTGTGGTGGACCTACACCTGCAGCTTGTTCTTCCGGCTCCTGTTCGAGGGCGGCTTCATGTACGCTCTGTACTATGTCTACGACGGCTTCCAGATGCCCCGGCTGGTGAAGTGTGAGCAGTGGCCTTGCCCCAACAAGGTGGACTGCTTCATCTCCAGGCCCACGGAGAAGACCGTCTTCACCATCTTCATGGTGTCGTCGTCGGCGATCTGCATGGTGTTGAACATCGCCGAGTTGTTTTACCTCATTGTCAAAGCGCTGATGAGACTCATGAACAGGTCCAAAAAACGGAGACCCAATTACACCAGCACGGACATCATGCATGATGAGAACAAGAAGAACGAGATGCTGCTGTCCTCAGCCGATTCCACCAGCAACAAGACCATCTGCTGAAGGATGGTTGGAAGAATGCAAGCAGAAACTATGAACCCAACCTCACAGAACTTCATTAAATTGCACCTAAATTTGTGAAGGTAGAATGTTTGTGCAGCATCTGTGGATCGATTGTTAGCATCTTCATAGGTTGAAGTTGCTGGAATGTGTTGAAAAATGTGAGGTCAAGCTTTGGACAAGAGAATAAGTCCAGTCTGACATCTAGTGGCTCACAGGGGCCATTAGGAAGAAATGAGTGATGTAAAAATTAAAAATGAAGGATAAAAAAAAGGTCAAAATGCCTTTGTGTAGTTTACAAGAGCTGACATTTGATTGTTTTACAGCGCGTGATGTGAGCAGACGAGTTTTTATGATCCTGCTGCTTTGAATCAAGCGACTGTAGCATGAAGTCCAATTTGAAAAGTAGTTAAATGACATTATTTCAATTTTGTGAGTGTGTTTTTTGTGTTCGTAAATATTGTTACTGTTAACATGAAAACCACAGTTGTTTAAGAGATTGAATGATTTTTGTTGTTTGATCTAATTAGAATATTTTACTTGAACCGAATGCGTTTGAAAATGAAGTGATTTTTTTTTTTTTTTTTTTTTACGTGAGTTACCAAGAATGTGTTTTGTATTTTCACAAATGAAAAAATATACATTTGGACTGTGCAAGATGTTTTTATTCTTCAGAAACCTACCAAACAGATCATTTTCCGTGATTATGAAACGCCTGCTGTGAATTAAAACCGCATGATTAAGATCAAGATGCAAAAATGATGCGGAATTAATTTAGACACACAGAATTTTGATTTCAAGTTAAAAAAATGCATTTGAAGAAATCTGTCAGGTTTGGAGAGATTCGTGGGTATGAAGTAATGAATATATGACTCTATATTTGCACCTTTTAGCAATTTTATCAAAAGACAAAAATGTGTTGCTTTTTGTTTTTTAGAGATGATGTGATTTACTATCGGGCTAAATTTCAGACACCCAGAAGGGTCCTGCTCAGCCCAGTCTTACCCCTGTGTTATTTGGACTTATGTCTGTTATTCAAGTGAAAGTGTTTTTCTCCTCCTTCCATCCAGGAACAGCTGGCTTACATTAGCCATAAATTATCCCTGTTATATAAAGTAGGGATTTATAATAAAAGTCTTCTATGAAGTGAAACATGATGTAAGTTTTGATCAAAAAGTCAACAAAATGAATGCATTGTCAGAAATGAAAATAAGTAATTTTGCTTCTTTTGTTGCTCAGAAGTGACCTTTGACATCTTCCTGTACCTGTCAAACATTGTTATGTCAGCATTTACAATAAGAACAGCAGGAAGTGGATATTTTTGTAAAGGGACATATCTGATCATTCCACTCCTTTTTTTCTAGATTAGTTTTACAATCTATATTTTACTATTTGCTTTCACCAGGAAAGGGTACACCAATGAACAGACCGTTTTCTAAACAAGAAATTAAGACATGCAATGTTTGTGATTTTGTTTTGTACCTATGACAATTTTATTACACGCGCACTTTAATTCTTGAAATCTGATCCTTGACAGTTTGAATAAATCTGAAAAAATAAAGCATTTTGATTGATTATGTTGTTGGCAGAATGTTTGCTTCCACTGCCTTTTTGGTAAGGAAGAATGTTTTTATAACTACTCATTTATTTTTTAAAATCTTTTGCTCCATTATTTTGTTGTTGCCCATCTTGCGTGTTATTGGAAGCTTACAGAATCAAGCTAAGCGTCCTCATACTTTATCATCCATCCATTGATCCGCTGTGCGGGTCACAGGGGTATCTAGAGCCTATCCCAGGACTTCAGGCGAGAGGCAGAGGATACTCTGGACGCATCACTAGTGGACTTTATAATATACAAAACTGTATTTAATTACTTATACACAGGTGAAGTACGCATGTCTTTTGGTTGATTTAAAAATTACGTCTTTTAATAATTTATAATTTTATAATTTAATTTACTCTAAAACAGTGGTTCGTAACCTTGCTGGAGGTACCAAACCCTGAAGGTTTCATATGCTCACTCGCCTAACCCTTCTTTAGTAAAAAAAATGGGGTTTTTTCTTCAAATTTAAGACATAAGTATATGTTTTACTGGTGTATTTAATGAATTGTGCATTCATGTCACCTTTTTCAAAGAACAAAACCTAGACAGTGCATGAACTCACATAAAATTACCTACCTACAAATCAGTGTGACTTCTGCTGTTGTAATTGAGAAACCATTTCAGATATGCGTGGCTACAACTAAGCAAGTGCTACTCTTATGTAATTTTCACAGCAAAGTCTGTTTCTTTTGTTTTCCACGCAGCTTAAGGAAGTGTTCCTTTATTTTTGCCAGTGCGAGACCAGAGTTGCTCAACCTGACATTGCAAATCCTGCAGAACGCTGACTCCCATCACGTTCCGTTATACAGTACATGTAAATTCACGTTGCACATATTCCACTTTCTTTTTTTGCTCAACATAGTTACTATGAATTCAAATATTAAGAAAGCAATCAGATGTCCTACCATCATGACAGGCATAAATCGACTACTGAGTGCGCAAAATCCCCTGTAGCACAGGTAGGCTAATCGATGTAGCGTGATCACCTGCAGCCAGTGATGACTAAGGGGGGCGTGTCATCACGAATTGACACAATGTGTCAAACGTACGTGTATGATTCGTGTATGTTCGGCAAAAAACAACTGACACGATGTGTCGGTTGTTTTGTCTTGACCTCTGTCTCCGCCGAACCCGTGAGACCGACTCACCGAACCCCTAGGGTTCGATCGAACCGAGGTTAAGAACCACTGCTCTAAAATATAAGATTTATAAAGCCAACCTGTTTGGTTTTAGAAAACTAAGAAAGTTGGAGAATCTTCAAGCTTGCCAAAGGCTTAAGACTAAGTTAAACATCTGGAAATTTTCCAGATGACATACAGTGACAAACTGTTCCTGCCATCAACAATGCTCATTAAAGTAATTGAACCACTTTCAAGCAGCTCTGGAGAACTGCCACCGCAACAGCCTGAATTTTCCAGGAACAAGCATGCGATGTTGAACACCCAACAAAGCATGCATGACGTTTCATAAAAGTGTGTGCTTGAGCAAGAAATATTTTTAGAACACACTTTGACAAATGTCAAGGAAATTGTAGATCTGAATGCCTGATTGAGCGCAAGCTACCTGAAACAAGCCAGCAATACATTGATGAACTAGTGGCTCACAGGGGCAACCCTGAGGAAGGAACGAGTGACGTAATAATTAAAAATGAAGGATAAAAAAAAGGTCAAAGCGCCTTTTGTGTAGTTTACAGGTGCTGGCGATTGTTTTACAGCGCCCGACACGAGCAAATGGGTATTTATGATCCTACTGCTTTGAATCAAGTGACTGTAGCATGAAGTCCAATTTGAAATCTAGTTAAATGACATTATTTCAATTTTGTGTGTATTTTTGTGTTAATAAATATTAACGAGTGTAGCAGAGTAGGGTTGCACTGCTAACATGAAAATCACAGTGGTTTAATAGTTTGAAATATTTTTTGTTGTTTGATCAAATTAGGATCTTTAATTGGAACTGAATGCGTTTGACAATGAAGTGATTTTTATTTTTTTTACATGAGTTACCAAGAATGTGTTTGGTAGAGGTGTAGCTGACTAAAAGAGAAAACGTTTTTCTCCTCCTTCCATCCAGGAACAGCTGGCTTACATTAGCCACAAATTATCCATATTATATAATTTTTAAAAATCCTTACTATTTATCCAAATTATCCTTATTATAGAAACATGAAGTAGGGATTTATAATAAAGCTCTTCTATGAGGTGAAAACATGACGTACTGTAAATAAGTTTTGATTACAAAGTCAAAAAAATTAATGCATTGTCTGTATTAAAAAACTAATTTTTTGCTTTGTATGTGGCTCAGAAGTGACCTTTGACATCTTGCTTCCTGTAACTGTCAAACATTCTGACATTAGCATTTACAATAAGAACAGCAGGAAGTGGATATTTTTTGAGGGACATATCTAATCATTCCATTCCTTTTCCATTCCAGAACACACTCTGAATGCCTGATTGAGCGCAAGCTATCTGAACCCAGCCCAGTGGTACATTGCTGAACTTAGTCCAGGTCGCTCAGGTTAGACAAGGAGGCATCACCTCCCGTCTTCTTCCTTCCTTGACGACTGACCACAGGATGTGTACGGGCTGATTCCCAAAACCCAGGATGGAGAGGACGGACTATCTCCTCAGGGGCCGGGCCAGGCTGAACGAGACCAAAGTCAACACCTCTCTTGATTAGGACCAGGAATCTAACTTAATCCCTCCATTTTCTTTCTTTAGGCTTTTCTATGTTGTGCGTCACATATGTTGCTAAAGTGTCTCTCAGCTGGCTACAGTCGAGAGGCGGGGTTCACCCAGATGTGTCGCGAGCGCATGGTGGGGCCACATGAAAAACAAATAACCACACACACCTATGATCAGTTTCGACTCATCAATTCACCTAAAATTGCTTATTCTTGGAGGTGGGACGAAGCTGGAATAACCCAGAGAGAACCCATGCAGACATACACACACATTTATATTTAAAAAAAAACTGTGAAATGGTGTGTGTCTTGAGGAGAACTGGGGTGGCCTCTGTTGCCTGCAGTAAAACTAATTGATGAAACACTCAGCAGTGACTTGTTCCACTTCAGTTCCTGGACTGTCAGGAACTCTGAGTGGAAACATGTCATGAGGGCTTTTGTCTTTCTGTTGTTTATTGTTGTCACATCTCTGCTCTCCTCTTTAGTTCCGACTGATTTGCTGATTTCAGGCCACGGCGGCCATCACAAATGTCACCAATATCACCAGAACAAAGAAAAACACAAATAACTTACTAGTAGGTATTGTACTTCTAGTCAGTTACACCTTTACCAAACTAAAATCACGCAGCTGACCCTTAAGATGGCTGCTTTTACGCACTTCAAAATAAATTCCTTACCCAAACATCTGAGCAAGGTGCATGCCGGTAGCTGTTCGAATTCATTCTGGTCTGTCTTGTCTGGCTGGTCACACCTCCGAGACACCTTCCGCCGGTGTTCACAGGTGAGTTTGACTTCATCACCGGACCGAGGAGCTGAGACACTGCGAAGAAGAACGGAATCGTTCATACGTCCTACATGGCAGGTTGTTGATTTATTCTGGATAAATTTTACAACCAATTCTGAATTGGTGAATTCTTGGTGCGATAATTTAATTCCCAAGTGTCGCTCTATAGGGATGATAAAAACAATACAAACAAGTACTTTTTATCTTAACAGTCGTGATGACGTCAGACGTCTAATCAGCGAGTGGACCACTGTACATGTGACGTAAGAGTAAAAATTTTACACTTTATTTGGTATCAGCCGTTGTGAAGAACGCACCAGGCGTTCATCCATGCGTCCTCCCGCTCCGACGGACCAAAGTGCGCACCGTGAGCGCGAAGCAGATCGTCGTCAGTTCGAATCCTTTTCTTGTTTATTCTTGTTGTTTTTAACGAAATCGACGTTAAACGATTGAATATTCAAGATGTTTCCTTCTATGTTCTTCCTTTTTCATTACCATTTTGAGAAAATTGACGCAACGTCAAGCGGAAACCACGTATTTTTGACGCATGGGGAATATGTGGCACTTTTATTCTTGAAAGATTTTTGCATATCAAACACTGTCTCCTGGGCTACTAATTAAAACGACTGATATGTGAAAGACTTATTTACTGTGAGCAGTGAAAGAACAAAATAATAAGAAAAAAAGTATTATCTTGTCATTTTGAAATGTGACTCTGTTACTCAGACATCTCAGAGTTTATCCAAGCTGTTAACCCCTGCTGACTTCCTGTCAACTCCAGGTTAACTGACCTAAACTATGAGTTGGGGAGCCTTTTACGCCTTGCTGGGTGGAGTCAACAAACACTCCACCAGCCTGGGGAAGATTTGGCTTTCCGTCCTCTTCATCTTCCGCATCACCATCCTGGTGCTGGCGGCAGAAACTGTCTGGGGCGACGAGCAGTCACGCTTCACGTGCAACACGCAGCAGCCCGGATGCAAGAACGTCTGCTACGACCACTTCTTCCCTGTGTCACACATCCGCCTGTGGTGCCTGCAGCTCATCTTCGTGTCCACTCCTGCCCTGCTGGTGGCCATGCACGTGGCCTACAGGAAACGTGAGAATAAGAAGATCGTTTTGGCCTCCAACGGCACGGAGAAAACCACCAAGAACGATCTGGAGGCCCTGAAGAGGAAGCGTCTATCAATCACAGGGCCCCTGTGGTGGACCTACACCTGCAGCTTGTTCTTCCGGCTCCTGTTCGAGGGCGGCTTCATGTACGCTCTGTACCACGTCTACAACGGCTTCCAGATGCCCCGGCTGGTGAAGTGTGAGCAGTGGCCTTGCCCCAATATGGTGGACTGCTTCATCTCCAGGCCCACGGAGAAGACTATCTTCACCATCTTCATGGTGTCGTCGTCGGTGCTCTGCATGGTGTTGAACATCGCCGAGTTGTTTTACCTCATTGTCAAAGCGCTGATAAGGCACAACTACAGGAGCAGAGAGGTCATGGTGGATGGCCTGAACAAGGGGAAAGTGAAACTCTTATCTTCCCCTGATTCCACCAGCAACAAGATCGTATGAATCCAACTTCACAAAACCTCCAGAATTTGCACCTTTATGACATCTATATCATTACAGGTTCTCAGACTGAGGTTGCTCGAAAATGTTGAAAATTGTGAGGTCATGTTTTGGTCCGGAGGAGAATGAGTCCAGCCTGACATCTAGTGGCTCACTGGAGGAAGGAAAAGCAAGTCCAGTCCAAATTAGAAATGAAGGACAAAAGACTGACTTTAAGTTGTTGCATGTGTTTCATATTAAAAATGCCAGCCGGGTTTTATTAAAAAATAAAAATATACATTTATACAGTGCTAGATGTTCTTGTTGTTGAAACAACCAGCGCTGGAAACCAACAGGTAGCATCCAAAATGCAAAGTGTGATTTGCTTTGCATTTAATTTTGCATGAAGAAGGCAGAAACAAAATAAGAAATTAGAAACACTAAAAATACAATTAAAGATACTAAATATGTTGGACTTTGATTGATCTGCATGTATGAATGCATTATTACAATCAGACTGATTTATATGTGGTTAAAGTTCAGGCCATCCAGGGGCTGTCCAGACCCCCCCACCCCACCCCCGTGTTATTTGGATGGGTGGCGGTGTGTTCACAGCCCAGCTGGCTGTATCAGCTTTCAGCAGACCTTCATTTAAACATCTTGCTAATCACTGCTCACCTCCTTAATGTGAGAAACTATTCTCTGCTGTCATCCAGGAATAGCAGAATTAGATTAGCCACCAGAAAACCTATTATATAAACAGACAGTGGGGTTGTGGTGATTCTGAGGTTACATCATTTGTGTTCCTCGCTCAGGCTGTGGAGCTACAACTCGAAGTGAAACGCTTGTTTTTATCAGGCGGAAATGTTTTTACTGTGAAGCAAATAAAAAATAAATAAGAGTCATTTGCCCTTGATGAATATTCAATAACTAATATTTTTTGTCTGTGGGCACAGAGATGACCTTTGACCTCTTATTTCCTCTAACAGCCAAAAATGCTGATATCAGCCTTTATGAAACGGATATTTTCCTTTAAGGGACAGTAAAGTCAAAATTAACCCGGTCTGTATTTGAAGTATATGATTAAAAAAAACTCTTGGTGGCATTTTTATTTTTTTTTTAAGATCAATGAGAACTTGGAAAAACATGTTACGGACCGGCACCACGACAGCGGAAGTGACGCAACAGGGCCTGACATGCTGTTTTTGTATGTTTTATTTCAGTTTCACAGATCTTCTCAGTAAAATGACCTGTCTATCACTTTTGATATTGTTTACTTTTCGCAAGTGCCATAATCGCATGATAATCTGGTAAAATAAATTAATAAATAAATTGTGCCGTAGCTCCAGACATGAAACAATTATCCACTAAACGAATTCAAAATAAATAATATGATAATATCAAAATGATCTTACCTTCATATCTCATTGGAAATCATCTGGGTGCTCATTGGCAGATTCTCGGATCGTTGGTCATTTTTATCCTGTTTTTCCTTGCTCTCCATTTCCTTCCAAGATTTCCAGAAGTTATTCTGAAGGAAGATAGGTTCTTCTGTTTGTGTTCGAGTCCCATTCACCTCACAGGTAACCATGGCTTTACCGGGTTTATCACTTTAGTGATCGTATTGTGCTCCAATGGCTGCCCTGACAGTAAAGCTAATTTTAAGTGACATATATGTTATTCATCATTACGAAAAATAGAAGAAAAAAATACATTTCATATGTGTAGCATCATCCTTTGGTCAAAAAAGGCTTAAAATCTGCGCCGCAGCAGCTTCCGCATTCAGTGGTCACGTGGGCGTCATACGTCACTGGGGCCAAACAGCTGAGCAGCCATAAGAAAAAAAATGCGATTCTAGACGCGATTTACACCAAAAATATAATGGTTATCTGCGCGGTTTCCTGACCACAGGGATGACACCAAATATCAAGAATTTATATTTTTCTTCATTTTTTCAGAATGATAAACAGAATATATATCACTTTAAAATGAGTTTACTGTCCCTTTAAGCGACATTTTGTGTCATAATTTATCTGCCTTCAACCTCAAACAGCACATGAATAATCAGAGAGTAAATGTTTGTGGTCGTGTTTGGTACCTAAGAAGATTTTTTTATTACACTCACACTTTAATCCTTGGATTTTTTTTTTGCTCTCTGAGTCAATAAATCTTTTTTTTTTTAATGAAACACTGTCATTTTATTTTATTTATTCCTTCCTTTCCTTCTCTTGATAATTTTTGGTTTCAGATGAAACATCATCTTTTCTTCTTATGTTTTTGGTTATTCTGTATTTTTACACCTTTAAAATTGTGTTGCATTATTATTGTTGACTGTTTCATAAATAATCCCCTGATTTTGGAGGATGTTCTTTCTTGAATTCCTTTTCCGGATGTTAAAATTATGTCCTGCTCAGAGACAAAAAAAACACACACAAAATTTTTGTTGCTCTTCATACACATTTTTTATACATTATTTGAGGCTTTAATAGGATGAAAACTGTCCAGACGAGGTTATGATTTTGTGGAATGATGATGTTTTGGAGAGTTTCAAGTCATGTTTAAATTTTTTCTCATTTCGGTAAAGGTTTTGGCACATTTTTGGCAACTTTTTACGCATACCTCGGACGGGGTTTTAGGGTAGTGGGCAGGGGCGTGGTGTGACTCCGGACAGGCTGATGACTCTGTGGATTCACTCATGCATGGTCACACAATGTGACAGTCCAGACATGGCTGGAAACGTGAGGCAGCTCCGTCGAACCGAGCCTCATCTCCGAGCTCAAGCCTCCCCCACAAACTAACAACAAAAGGAAAACTTCTTGGCTGCGCGTAACGGGCCCCGGACTGACGGTGGAACCGGCGGCGCGCTTGGAGAAGATCGTGCACCAGCGAGTTTAAGAGTCAGCTTTTCAAAAAGTGTTGGTTGGGCTGTCAGGGAGGCGACAAGTTGCGGGTTCGAGACCCCAGAGACGCGGAGGGCGGTCGCTGCACTGTCTTTTCAACGCACTCAAACGATGGAACCTATGATGGCAATCGAAATTGGTTCTCGTAATTAACTATGGGATCTCCAGTCTAAAGGTATGGCGGCAACAATTCGACGTGACCTTTTCTATGTATTTAATGGTTGTAATTAAGTCGGAGTTGCTTCGGTTTGACTACAGGAGACAAAAGCCGCACAAAAGCCCGCGGCGCGTAAAGGGGACTCTGGCACTCTCTGTATTGTCATCCTGTCAGGAATGGCTTTGTATTTGAACCTGGCTCTGTCTGTTACCAGCCGACAGAAATACCACAAATACCTGTAAAAGTGACACAAGTGTCACCAATGCAAACTTTATCACTACTGAGTCAAAACAATGTGAAATCAGTAACTCGACTCCCTGCAGTGTCCCCAAAAGTTAGAGCTGAATATTTAAATTTCAAATTTTAGGCTGTCTCTAACTGGAAAAATAAATTAGACTTTTTTAAACTATGTTCAGTTTCTAGTTTCCAACTAGAATTGTTGCTCCAGTCCTGATGCAGGTGATGTCAAACAGACCTTAACCGTATTCCTACCTCAGTAAGTTGTTTTCTCTTTCAGGTGTCATGCACATTGTGAACCCTGGTCGATGGAGTTATTACCTTTAACACAAGAAAATTTTAGTAAGTGTCCTCTCTGTTCCGAGTATGTGTTTCATTTGTTGTTTGTCTGGACGTGAGGTTGTCTAAAAGTTCTGAAGAAGCCACTGCTTGGCTCTAAATACATTTATTCCCCATCTGAGGTTGGAAAAGATAAGACATAAATAATTTATTCAGCTTCAGAAAAGTTTTTTATGAAGGATTATTTACATGACAGACCCAGATTTAGTGTGAAAAACTATTGTTAACTAGTTGTTTTGACTATTTTACGAGTTTTAAAATGTAAGAAACATATTTTTCTGTTCCTTTAATGTTTATTGAACATATTTAGGGTTTGGCTGTTTGTTGGATGACACAACTTTAAACCCCTCGAAAACATTACTCTTGTCTAAATGAATTCAAACATCAAATAAAAAATTAAAAGAGAAAAATAGAAAAGAGGATTTAAATGGTTCGGAATGCGT
This sequence comes from Antennarius striatus, assembly GCF_040054535.1. Classification (NCBI taxonomy): domain Eukaryota; kingdom Metazoa; phylum Chordata; class Actinopteri; order Lophiiformes; family Antennariidae; genus Antennarius; species Antennarius striatus. The sequence goes on along the minus strand of NC_090787.1, from coordinate 3,017,765 downwards.
TCGTTTCACTTTTAAGTATCACAAAAATTATTCTCGCTCTTCCATTGTTTTATTCTTATTTATTATTGTAATTACACATTTTTTTCCGTAATGGAAATTCTTACAGTCGACAGAGGGAGAGGAAGGGAGGGTGGCGTGAATGTGTGTATGGTGGTATTTGTGTGTGTGTGTGTGTGTGTGTGTGTGTGTGTGTGTGTGTGTGTGTGTGTGTGTGTGTGTGTGTGTGTGCGCTTGTGTGTGTGAATTGGCCACACCAGAGCCCCATCTCTGCTAAATGCTGTTTTTGAACATTATAATGTTGATCTCAGCACATGCCTGCTGGGCAGTGGAGCGAGCGGGGCGAGAGAGGCAGGCCTGACATAGAGAGAGAGAGGGCGAGAGGGAGAGAGACAGTGGGAGCCGGGTTGGGTCAAACAGGTGGCCTGTACAGTAAACGAGATGCTAACAAGCGGAGGGTAAAGCAAACGGAGGGTAAAGTTTTCTCTGAGGGTAAAGAGAACGGCGCTGCGCTCATCATCTTCAGCCAATGTTCTACTCTCCGTTTCTATGAATGCATGAGTGTCCATGAGGGTGGTGTCCATCTCTTCGTCAGGGGATGTAGAGCTTTATATCTACGTCCTTCTTAACCACTAAACTTCCTGCCTGCGTGTATCGATGGGATATTGGCTTGTACATTCGTGAAGTTGCCTCACACACATTTAGACACATTCTTTTAGCAAATTAGCCGCATAAATAAGTCACGTATGTTAGAAGCGAGCGGAGGCGTGTTCACAGATCTGACACACACACCTTCAGATAATGTGTGTGAAGTCGTCGAGGTGAAAAGCTTAGGTTGGGCGTCTAAATCTGTCTGTTCGTGTGGAACGAGTCCGTCAAGACAATTCAGATAAACTGAAGGACTTCCTGTTTGTATGTCCACTGTTTGAATGACAAATGTCCAGACTGACTGCAAGTGCTTTGACTACATTCAGCAGTCTTTTGACCTCTGCTGACACCCTTTCTGTCCTCTTTCTGTTCCTGTCTTTGTCCACTCCAGCCTGTACTCTCCCCATAGGCTAGAAGTCTTGAAGTATGGGCGACTGGAGCTTTCTGGGGCGGCTGTTGGAGAACGCTCAGGAGCACTCGACGGTCATCGGCAAAGTGTGGCTGACTGTTCTCTTCATCTTCAGGATCCTGGTGCTGGGGGCCGCGGCCGAAGAGGTGTGGGGCGACGAGCAGTCGGACTTCACCTGCAACACCCAGCAGCCCGGTTGCGAGAACGTCTGCTACGACGAGGCCTTCCCCATCTCGCACATCCGCTTCTGGGTGCTGCAGATCATCTTCGTGTCCACGCCGACGCTCATTTATCTGGGCCACGTGCTGCACATCGTCCGCATGGAGGAGAAGCGGAAAGAGAAGGAGGAGGAAATGCGGAAAGCTAACAGGTTCCAAGAGGAGAAAGAACTCCTTTACAGAAACGGTGGAGATGCTGGAGGAGGAGGCGGTAAGAAAGAGAAGCCGCCAATCAGGGACGAGCACGGCAAAATCCGCATCAGAGGCGCTTTGCTGCGCACCTATGTGTTTAACATTATTTTCAAGACCCTGTTTGAAGTGGGATTCATTTTGGGCCAGTACTTCCTCTATGGCTTCCAGCTGAGGCCCCTGTATAAGTGTGCACGTTGGCCCTGCCCCAACACCGTGGACTGCTTCATATCGAGGCCGACTGAAAAGACTATTTTTATTATATTTATGCTTGTGGTGGCTTGCGTGTCTCTTTTGCTGAATTTATTAGAGATCTATCATCTTGGATGGAAGAAACTCAAACAGGGCATGATCAACGAGTTTGCCCCCGACCACAAGCCGCTGCACCGCGTCGACATCGCAGAGCCTGAGTGTTCGGCCTCGGCCTCCAGAACTGCCCCATCCAGGCTTAGTTACCCCCCCAACTACACAGATGTGACGGCGGGCAGCGGAGCGTTCCTTCCACCGATGGGTCCGGCGGCCGTGCCCCCGCCGGCAGAGTTCAAGATGGCCGAGCTCCAGCAGGATCGTCCCTTCCGCCAGCCCTCCCCTTCCTCCCACTACTACATCAGCAACAACAACAACCACAGGCTGGCCACGCAGCAGAACTGGGCCAACTTGGCCACCGAGCAGCAGACTCGGGAGATGAAGGTCACCTCTCCTTCTCCATCCTCCTCTTCCTCCGCCAGCATCAACAACGTGCAGCAGCAGCTGCCCGCAGACGCTGGTCCTCTTCCTCCCAGCCGCAGCCTGACCAGCAACGGCAACATCAGCAGCACGAGCGGTCCTGCCTCCAACGCTGGCAGCTGGGTGGAGGAGAAGGATGAGCAGGATGAAGGCCGCATCACCACCACCACCACCACCACCACCACAGTGGAGATGCACCAGCCCCCGGTGGTGGCCGGTGAAGATCCACGACGGCTCAGTCGGGCCAGCAAGAGCAGCAGCGTCAAGACCCGGCCGAGCGACCTGGCTGTCTGAAGCTCCAAAGAGATTTTATGTCCCCAAAACCTTCCATAACCGACACCCCGCTCACCCCACAATACAGTGAAGGAAATTCACTGAAAACTAACAAAAAGATCGTATCCATGGCGACGAGAAGCAGGAAGCGGCGTGATAACAGAGCGCATGTAGCTGACGTGAATTGCGGTGATCAGCAGGATGTTGATTTAGTGCAATCGGTGAGTTGCGGAAGAGTTGATGGAGAGTTTGTGTTTTTAGATTGTCTTAATTTATGCACACAAATGTGATCATGCAGCTCTGTAACGTTGGACCCCCCCACCCCACCCCCACCCCTCAGTAGTGGGTGGAGACTTGATGGGTTTGCGTCAAAATGGACTCACTTCACCACCTTGTTTGGTTTTGGGTGAAGATTTTGTGGCGGTTCTCAGACTGATCACCCAAACGGAAAAGATTGGTTATTTGACATTTGGTTTATCTCGTTTATCATTTTTATTTGCTTTACCAGTTGAGTCGGTGGCGTAGGTGTTAGCTTTGTGTCGTGACAACCACCATTTTATCGACAGTACAGTATTCGATATGTGGTGTTCCATGTCGTTGTGCATGAAACTCGTTTTGCCCTGCAACTCACCGATTCACGGGAAAATTTGCATTGGCAAAGTTAAGGTAGCTTCGTCTTACCCATGATTCCTTGCAGCGCTTCTTGCACAGACAGACTCGTCTTTGACCTAGAGATCAGAATGTTGCTTCCATGCTTAGAATACAAGAAAAAGAACCAGAGCAGAATCTTTTACGCTTGCTTGCCTCTGTGATGTCTGAAAGTCGCTCTGCGCTAACTGCACGAGGAAAAAGAAATGGTCTAAAGAATAAGTTTATGTTCGGTCAGATGAACAAACCCCAAAATCTCCATGGATAGACTAGAAACTGCAGTTTCCAAATTTGGATATTCTTGCCAAAACAACTCAAACCAAACAACGCACCTGAAGATCAATTATTTTTTCCCCATTACACATTTCTTGTTCTTGTTCTTGTTCTACTTCATTGGTTTTATTCTGAAAAGTGCTATTTTTTTAACTGAATTGAATTCAACGCATAAATTGCATACTTGTAGAAGTCAGTTTGGCTGCGATTTAAAACCAGACTAATTGACTGCAGTCGTGATGATGATCTTTAGAAGACCGCAGTCCAGTGTCTCTGTTGTGTTTCTGTGCTGTTTGGTTCACAATCCAGGCACTCACTCTCAGTTTGTTTCACTTTTAACAGCCTTAATCCACAAGATTATCATGTAAATACAGTCATTTAATAATCTGTGTGCTGCATGGAACAAATTAAGCTCCAAATTGTGCAGAAATATTCTAAAAGAGCACGTTTTCTTGCAGTTATGCACAGGCTCACACACTGGAATAAGGGTTGTGTGGCAGCAGCTGTTATTTTCATTCTATGGAGGTTTATTTAAATGACGGTACTCTAAATTGCATCTTCATTCGCTTACAACACACAACTCCAAAAATATAAGCAACCTTTCCCAGTTTCTTGTTCAAAAGGACAAAAAAAATCTTTGTTATCCACATTTGTTTTTGATCCCTAAAGTTTACATCTTGGTAGTTGATAAAGATTTGCACATTTAGGAAAGAAAATTGCTGTTCTGCAAAGTTAATATTGGTAGAAATAGAGAGAGAAAGAGAGAGAGAGAGAGAGAGAGACAGAGAGAGGAAGGGGGCGGCACTCCTCCATCCTCAAAGGAAGAAATGTCTTAAAAATATAATGCAGTGGCTCTTCATAGAAAAGGCAGTATTAAGAAAAAAAGAAAGTGTTGTTAATGGAAAACTAAGATAAGGATGAGTTAGAAGATTTTAAAAAACAACAACAAGAGAGAGAGAGTTTGGGTATTTTTCTGTGTTCTCATTGGTCGAGTCTCTGGTTTCGCCCTCAAATCAGACGACTCCACTGTTAGCTGGGTAGCTGGCCCTTCCCTAACCCTGCAAACAAACACCTGACAGGTTTTTGTTGTTGTTTTTGTTGTTGTTTTCCAAGCCTTCGTGACTCTCTCTCCTCTTACTGTTCATGCAGAGCATAATTGATTTCTCTGGAGGAGGAAACAACTCCCAGGATTCAAAGCAGCAGCCTATTTTCAACGCTGTCTTAAACAAGAGAAGTGCCTTGTGTATGAATGATTCTTTTGTAAGAACAAGTTGATGTAAATGTTCATTTACCTCAAATGTTTACAAAACTGTTACTAAATAAATTTTTGTACCATATTTGTTGGTCTTGCATTCATGCTTGATGGCTTTCATCGTTTAGCGCAAGCTTTGAACGCCTCGTTTTTTGTGGGCGGGGCCTTAAAACTACTACTAGTATACAGTATTGCTATATTGGTTCTCTTGTCGAATTTTCCTTATTTATAATTCAAAAGTTTTTAAGTAGGAAGTTTAAGACAAATTATTATAAGCACATGACAGAAAAAAATATATTATTATTGACCCTAATAGTTATTTAAACAGTTAAAGATCATTTAGCTTCTGCATCTTTTATTTTAACTATGATTAATTTATTTAAGCTAATTGATATAATCTAATTTTAAAATTAAATCAATAACAGCTTTATTTTAAGGAATAATTCATGTTTACTTTCAGTATTATGTTGTTTTCATTCATTACATCATCTGTAGGTTCATTTACTTCCTGTTCTCTGTCAGGTCATGTGTTGCGTTCATACTGCCGGTAGCCTCGTTGACCTCCGACCTCCCGACTGCTTGCTCCCTCACTCCGCATTCCAGCAGCCAATGTCAGAATGTGAACCAAGCCAGAGGCTTGGTCCCAGCCGGACCCACATGGTACCCACATCTAGAAATAACTGAAGTCAGATGGACGTGTCAGAATCACGTCTGAGAGTGAAGCATCGACCGCAAGGACTGAATAATAATTTGCAACACAGTGAAAAACACGATGGAGGAGATGAAACACACCGCTTCTAGGAAAGTTTGATATTTGGACACAGTCACACATACAGAGTGCTGGTTCAGTTGGTAAGTGTGAAGTCTTTCACACCAATTTCCTAAAATATCTTGCAGTGCAGGTGTTCTGTAGGGCGTGGCACTGGCCAGGGTTCTGACCTCACGATCCAAACATTATTTGATCCAGCAAAGGAGTCTATGATCAAATGTTGAAATCTAGTTACAGGAAGAGCAACAAACTCCTTCACTCAGTCTCAGCAGTGTCATCAGCCACCACCATCATCACTAGTGTCTGGTTTGTGTGATGGTTCTATGTTTGATTACATGGTTCTGTTCTGTTTTGGTCCAGCCAACCAAAACATAGAACAGGGAGTAATACCTCCTTGTTAGTATAGTGGTGAGTATGGGGTTTGATTCCCCAATGGGGAACTTACATTTTAGGGGGCGGCAGGAGCTCAATCCACTAAATCTTGGACTGGAGACTGGAAGTCACCGACTTCCCTATAAGGATTTGCAGTTAATTAACATTTAAAAAATTAAATTAAAATGGCAACAAAAATGCAATATGAATTTTATTTTTTTTAATTTTATTAATATAAATATGAATTTAAAATATCATAAAATAATATATATAATTTAAGGTATATTGCCAATATTTTTTATTTTTATTATTATTATTATTATTATTATCGTTATTATTATTGTTATTATTATACAGCATGGACATCTCGTGGGCCTGATGCTCTGGGGATCTGGCGTGAGGTCTGTGGGCTGAGTGCTGGACATGAGTGGGGGCCTCTTGGCTCCAGTGGCTGAGGAGTGATGGGAGATACGGGGTCCGTTGGCAGGACTCTGTGGCCTCAGCCTGTCAGTCACTCAGCAGCTCTGTTTCCACTGTGGCTTGAACAGAGCGTTAATACTTCTTGCGACACGTCCATCGAACATCCTGCAGCTTTCCCTTCATTCACAGAGATAAAACAACAGTTTCTAAACTGACCACTTGTCCATGACCGTGTTGCACAGCAGACATTGTGGGAATGCGTCCTGTTTTTTTGGCCCCTGTGAACCGCCACTTGGCCCTGTGGTGGAAAAGCGACTGCAACAAAGGGAGAGCGTCGGCCCCTGAGTCACCAGTCTTCAGCTGAGAGCAGACAGGAGGCTATATTTAGCCTTCAATCACCTCTCAAATTCACACTCAGCCCACAGCACAAATACCTCAGGTCCTCATTATGTATTTCAGGAGTGTGATGAATTTGTTTCTGAAGGCCACTCTGCCAGCTCATGGAAAGATGCTTTTCCAGTCGGGCACCTACTGTTAAACTTCTGCATGCATCTTTTAATGATTACATTACGAAAAACCTGACAGCTGTTCACAAAAACTAGTCATGAAATTTAAAAAAAAATACTTTTGCAAAAAGAGGTGATTGTAATTGCAAACCAATCTTCCCTATAGAAAAGGATGCTGGGATTTCATGATCACTGACGTTTGGGATCTAAAAGCAACCCCAGGATAAAGTAAAAGTTGTTTTTGTTTAATTATTTCATAAAGAGATGAAAGCTTCTTTCTCTTTACTGTGTGATTTATTTACTGACAAAGTTTGATGAATAATGATAAATTAAAAATAAATCAGTGGTTTGTGTGTCATGAAGGAATATCAGCTCCTCCTCCCGTAGGATGATCTGCTGATCCGTCACCTTCACCTGCCTCCAGCTGTTGAAACCATAAATGATGTAATGTTGCAGCGTCTGAACGGAGCGTCACCTTTGGGGGGGCTTGTTTTGACTGTGTGTCTGTAGACAAAGAGGGGCTGCAGGTGGAGGCAGGGAGGCATTATGTGGATGTCAGCTCTATAGCAACACCTACAGGTCAGGTAAGGGTGGACACGGAGGCCACGCTTCACCTGGACTCAACTCAGCAGCAATGCATCAGGACCCGGCTGCTGGAGGATGAATCGTGTGTTTAAAACAACAGTATTTATCTATTTCGACAGATGGAGAGAGTTTAAACATGATGCCAGAATTAAAAAAAAGCATGATAAAAGGATTTCTGGGTTCAGGATGTTTTCTTACTTAATAATATTTCAGTTTATTTCGAGTTGTTTCTTAATCAGACCTAGAACTGGTTCGGTAAAAAGTCCCGAGTGCACAAATCCAGAGTAGAAGTGTTTAGATTTATACATGTTGATTTGATCGTTTACATCCTTTGCACCATCGTAGGGGTCAAAGGTCAAAGCTACAGATCGCTTGACTAACAGAGGCGCAAGCTGAAGAAGAGGGGAGCAGCAGCTGATAAAGATATGAGAGGGAAGAATGTGATCCTGGCTTTGGGGGGTGGGGAGGTTGAGGGTTGGGGGAGCATTGGGGAGGGGGGTGCTGGTGTGTTTTGGAAAAAGGTGACTTTGGCGACTCGGAGGATGGTTGTGTTCACCGCTTCACTCTGGCTGACCAAATAGGGTCAGGCCATCCTAAATTTAACTAATCCAAGCAATGTCTCTTCCTCGACGCCAGAGCTGAGGTTACACCAGTCATGTGTGTGTGTGTGTGTGTGTGTGTGTGTGTGTGTGTGTGTGTGTGTGTGTGTGTGAGAGCACAATGTCGTTCATCAGATGAAACCCAGCTGCCGTCATCCTCACCTTGTAAGCCTGAAAAATAAAATAAAATTGGGTGCTGCAGAACGAAACGAGAGGATGACTGGGAAATAAACGCGCTGCACTTTAACCTACATCCCAGCTACACACTTTCCAACCTGAGAAATGCAGTTGTCATCCATTCCTGCCCTCGGCTGGATGCTGCTTCCACACACACTTCCCTCCCAGTCGCTGTTGTTTTATCATTAAATGGTGACATTAGTTCATATCATGTGATTCCAAGAGGATTCATTGCACATTAGAGGCCCTAATCGCCACCTATAGTCTCTCCCCCGGGCCTCGCCCACATGACCCTGCTGAGCATAGCGCTTTCTTTATGCCCCCTGAAAGCGCTGGGGATTGAGCCCGAACAAAAAAACCCACGAGGGTGAAAAAATGTTTTCAGACCCCTCGCAGGCCTGGCAGCGCGGGCGCACACGGACGTTTTAGCTCCAGATCAATGGGACAAGTTACTGGAGTCTGGCCAACTCCAACAGATAGAACAGAAAGAAAAAGCTTGCCTTTTCAAAAAAATTGCCTCAGTGTTTTTGCACATCCACCCGTTCACCACCACCCCAAAAAAATGTGAGGTGAAACGTGGGGTTTTATTTTTCCTGAAGGGCCATGATTGATTTTTCATTCTCTGCATCTTCTCTGGTTGGAGGTTGTGAGGATGAGGGGGGTCCATCCCGCCTGCAGATGCGGGGTCGTGGCCCTCGACAAAAGACAGGGTTAACAATATTTTTGTTGGGGGGGGGGGGGGTACTTGTAGATCAGGAGCTCAGTGGGACCCCCAGAGGAGTTCACTGTGATGGTGTAGCGCCCTCTATCGGTGTATTGGTGGGACAGGACAGCTGCTAAATATGTGAAGCTTTCTTCTGTTCAATATCTGCCTTCATCTCGGGGCAAATACATAATAGGGCAGTAAAATAAAAATATCCCAGACAGACAACTCATGACGTTCCACCATTTTGCGCGATTGGATCTGGATTTTTATGTAGATCTGGGAGATTCAACCCCCCACCCCCCCACACACCACCTCCAGCTTGTGGCTGAGACAACCCGGATTCAGAGTCAAATGGATTTCATGCCATCAGTAGGGGGGTTAAGGACTTGTCTCTGCACACAGAAGTTCATTCTGCCGGCTCCAACACAAGGCAAAGCCTTTTGCCCCGCCCCCTGGGTGTCAATAGGAAGCCCCTCCCAGATACCCCCCACCACCCCGGCATCACGTCAGCCCAACACCTTTTAAACTATGAGTGGCGATAGCGAGGAAGGTCAGAACGCCGTGAAGAGGCCCTCATGCGGTGATTTGAACCTGGACGGAGGAGACGCCTCGTGGGCGTCTAAAACGTCTATAGATAGAAAATTAACTCATCATTTTCCTGCAACACCTTTTCTTTTTTTGGCTATGCCTGCAAAGATAAATGTGTGAGAGTAAGTACATACATGATGCTCCTCAACGAAAAGTTCAACCAGAACATTGATTTTTTTTTGTAACTTCTAATTTTCTACATTTTTATAATTTGTTTTTAATGATAGAAATTTTAATATCGATTATATTGCAGGGACTTTCTGAAGAGATTTAGACCAATTCTAGAGTCCCAACAATCCCCATTGAGCCAGAACGGAGGCGGTGGCAAATAAAAGCTGCCTTTAGCAAAAAGAAACCTTAAGCAGGTCTGAGACTTCATCCTTACAAAAATAGTAATTTGCAAACAATGATTCAAAGACAGAACAGCTGAATTCTGACGTAAAACCAAATAAAAGGATGGATTCATGTTTTTACACTTTTAACAGGACCCCCGGGGAGATTTGGATTTGGTTCAATTAACGGGCATCAATATCTCAAATTTCCTGTTCTTGGTTTTAGTTTTCTGGATAATTTACAGCCCTAATATTCCCTAATCAGAAAGTTCGTTCCGCTTAACACTGCCAGATCACGTGTCATCACATGTTGGTTCTTTCACTACAGGCAAATAAAAGGACAACCTTAAGGAGTCTGGATAGAAAACGAAACCATTTATTTAACATAACTGGATCAGCAGATCAGCTCACACACAAAGCATCAGGTTCAAGTCACAATCACTCACTTTCAGTATATACAGATAGGCACATTCACATTAGGCATTAAAGCCAGCCACAGCGACTACTGGAGGTCCAAACCCGTGGCGAGTTCGGTACCCGCCTCCGAGTCCAGCAGGAAAATCAGCCAGGTTAACCGGGGCGCTTCTGTTATGCTTCAAGTTTGAAGGTTTGGATTTTGGGCTGGTAACACTGAAACCCAGATCGGAAACACGTTTGTCACGACTTTACTCCCAAATTCAAATGAAAAAACAAAACAAAAAAAGATTTCATGAAGACATTTTCTGCATGTTTTTTAAACAAAATACATTTGAAATAAAATGATAAAAAAGGGCATTTTAATCACATCGCATGAAAATTAAGAAATTAAAAGTGGCTAGTTGGCTTTAAATCATGAAAGCTAAAAAAATAAATAAAAAAAATCTAATTCACAACATGACTTGTCTTGTGGTGCTAAAAACCCAAAAAGATGGAGAGAACTATTAACAAGTCAGGTTTCAAATGAAATTCATAAATCTGAAGATGAATGGATGAGGGGGAAAAAAAAACCAAAGCAGAGAGGAAATGTTCAGAACCCGTCTGTGGTTCTGAATCGGCGTCCTTCATCGTAGCCTTTAATGGAGAAGAGAGGCTGCACCCATAAAAACCCCGTCCCAAAGGCAAGATAGTCAAACTCATAAAAGGAGAAATAAATATCAGTCTTTACAATGCTTCTCTGGAGGCGGGGCTTTCCTCTCTCTCCACCTCATTCACCTTACATTAAGAGATATTTACACTGACGCGACCCAATCTGGGCGCAGAACACTCCCGATGCTACATCACAAGAATGAACCCCCCCCCCCCCCCCTTGTGTCCCTTAAAGAAATGCAGCATGTCAGCAGGTCGCCATTAACCCCACGCCACAGAGAGACCAGCCCCTCTTCTGCCACCCTCCCCCGGAACGATCTGGATTTCTGCCCCCCACCCCGCCTGCGGCGCGACGGCTTTGCCTGAGAGCTTCCTGACCGAGCAGCAAAGGGTTGTGGGAGGGGAAGAGGGGGGGGAGGGGGGTTGATGGGATGGGATGAAAGCAGCCAAATAAATGGAGATAATTTTTGCTTTGCTCCGACAGATAATTTATAAAATGCTTCAGAAAGTCCAACTGGAGGTTTCCATGACAACGTCAGCACGGGATTAAACTACAATCATGACATTACACCCGCCCATGCAACCACCTGTACTGGTGCACTGGTGTGCCCTTACATTGATTACTTATTGGGTATCACGACACGCCCACATTCTGTCACTGGAAATGTTTACTGATACATGAAATAAATAAATTTAAAAAAACAAATGACCAACAGAAGACAATGACACAGCGGTTTTTAGTCTATTAGTGTGATGATGCAGAAAATCTGGTGAGGCATCAGACGCGGCTGAAGCACGCGGGACAGGAAGTGGATGCTGAGGGTTTCTTTTAAGGGTGCAGTCAGGACAGTTTCCACAAACCAGTCATTTCTATGAGAAACAAACCTTGACCTCGACGACCTCCAACCAGACTGGGCTTCGACACAAAAACCTGTCCGTGTCCATTGGTGAGAGAAAGGTGCCAAAAAAACACACAAAAAAACAATAATTTTTAATTGTTTGGCCAAAAAACATGCTGCAAGGGGGGGGGGATTTGGCTGTAGTTTGCACTTCAAACCGGCGTGTTTTCTGCAACACGAGGTTCAATTTCTTCAGTAAAATCCAGCCCGACCGCATCTTAGCGACGCCTTGTGTTTCCCTGAGCAGGAAGTCCGACAATAACTACGACCTGATTTGTTAAAATTCACCGACCGACCCAGACATTTGAAAATGACACCTCTGCTTCCACACATCAGCAGAAGTGATCAAACCGCCATCAAGGAAGTAGCAGCAGCCAATTGTACGCTGCCACTTCCCCGGTGGGTGGAGTCAAAGAGGCAGGAAGCTCCACCCTGTTCCTTTCTCCTGCAGAACATTTAGTGTTTGAGAATCCCTTAAGATGAAAATTTGAAAAAATAACATTGCATGTGTAGCATAATTAGCTGCTACAAAAAAACCCAAAACCTCCATGTTTGTAATTTTTTAGGTTTTAAGCTGACATAAAAAAAACGCGCGGAAGATGAAATCCAGCTTCCAGCCTCACAGTTCTGGCTTCCTTCATCTCCTCCTTAATGAATCACTGTAAAAACAAAGCCGCTCTTCTGACCCCCTGGTCTCCACACAGCGATGACGAGGAGGTCCCTTCCAACCTGTTAGCTGTTGCAGATTTTTTTTAAAGCAGGGCTCTGGATGAGAATTTTACGTTTGTCTGAGCGTCATAAACACGATCCATCGCTTCTAAATAATCATCAACTTTGCTTTTCTGTCAAATCGAACCGTTTTACCAAACCGCAGCTTCACCTCCTTCATCCTGTCCACTAGAATAATTCATACGTTTTTGATCCTCCTCTTCTTTTATGACCAAAAAGAGAATAAATCCATACTTCCCGATTATGAATCCATCAACCGAGGCTTTGGGCTGCTCTTCGTCACCATTTTCATCTTCCTTGAACCCGTTAAAAAGACGCCACCATCAGGAGGAAAACAGCAAGTCCACGAGGAGCAGATGGAGGATTAGACGGAAGGAGGAGGAGCGAACACACAAGCTATCCTCTAACTGTTCATGCTCTTCTATCAGAAGTCCAGGGACTGCTATTCGCCCCCATCCTCCTCCTCCTCCTCTTCCTCCTGGTGCTGCTTGTCTGTGTAAACGTCCCTGACCAGGAGGACCCGGGTGAGGAGGCTCTCCAGAATGGAGCGCTCCAGCGGAGTGGAGCTGAACCACACTGAGCCGTCGGGACCGCAGTCCGGATCGGGCAGAACATAGAAGACGTCCAGACGCTCTCGCAACGACGTTGGGCTGAGGAAGAGGAAGAAGAGAGGAAGAGTGAAGGCGGGTGGAGACAAGAGTCTAGTGTGAACGACTGGAATCTAGGATCATTCAGAAACTTTCTCTTCTTCTAGTCCTCATATTTCAATCGTCAGCACCGAGCTTCAGGATGTGAACAGCAACATGTTTTAATCATAGGACTGGTGTTTCTTCTTTAATTTGAAGACTAGGGACAAACTATGATTAACAATCATCGGTGAATTACATTAAAACCCCGTCAAACCCACCACTTGGATCTGTAGAGGTCGTAAAGGTGACACTCGTGCTTCTTAACGGGGCAGCGCATCGTTGATCCTCCCGAGTCGTCGTCCGCTTCGTAATCCTGACTGTCCTCCATCTTCCGCTTCCTTTTGTTGGACTCCGTTTGCACTGAAGAGGACAAAACGAAACATTTCTTCAGATCATTTGAGATCGAGACCGACCCGCTGAGCTAAGTGTGCACGCAGCGGGCCTCACCGTGGTGATCCTGAGAGATGGAAGGCACGCGAATGCAGACGCTGGTCTCCTTGGTGACAGGATGGACGGTGTCAGGGCCGTAGACGTTGGCGAAGGAGAGGCGGAGGTGCTGCTCCACGGTGCGCAGGCCGAAGTATTTGGTGTTCAAGTAAACCAGAGAGCGCAGCAGAGCGGCGGCGCTCTGCTCACCGAGCTGCCGGCTGCTCCACAGGCTCTGCTCCTCCACGCGACCCCACAGCGAGCCTGGAGGGGAGGCGCGAAGACGGGAGACACAAACCTGTTAAATGGGAACTTCAGCTGTCCTAATCTAAATAAACTGACTGCGTTCACTCTAAACCAGCAGTTTATGATAATAAATAAAATGGAATATAAGTTATGTATTCTTTCTGTGCGGTTCGGTACCGACTGACCCATGGACCAGTGCCAGTCCACGACCCGGGGGTTGGGGACCACTGCTCTGAAGGGCTAGAAGGCCACCATGTGGCGATCCCATGTCCTCATACAACATTACAGTGAAATCATGACATCTCATGATGTGAACAGCAGAAGAGTTCTAATCACTGGACACGGCTTGTTGGGTTGTTTAAGGAAGCATCTGTTAGAATCTAGTGGATCCTCATATCGGTCCCATCCGGATCTAATAATCTAAAACCCAGTTTTGTACCTAACTTTTGTCGGTCTGTTCGGTTGCACTCACCGTCGGGGAGCACGCTGGGCTGCCAGTCTTTCAGGATTCTGTTCACCTCCTCTCCAAACTGCTGGTAACACGGGTCACTGAACAGGTCATCCTTCCGGCCTTTGGCGTGGAGGTGCTTCAAACACACACAAAATACTCATTTTTTAGAATTTAAAATGAAGCCAGCTGTGATCCGTGTCACACAGATCATAACGTGTCCTCATATTTAAAGTGATCATCACTGTTTTTATGAATGTGAACAGCAAAAAGTTTTAATCACCGGACACTCAAATCCAAACATCAAACATATCTGGAAAACAATTTTTTTTACACCTAACATCCTCCATTTCAGGAAAAAGCCCAGGATGACACATTTTTAAGAGGGGAAGGAAGCTCACCAAAGTAGGCCGGAAAAAGTTTCAGCTCTCTTTCAAATTTCAAAATTTACATTGATAAAATCTACAAACTTTTTTTGGTTTTGTTTTCTTACATTTTCCAGTCAGAAAAATCCAAATCCAGAGAACTCCAAACGTTCCTGAGCTCCTTTCTGCAGCCATGCTTCTGCTGCTGCTCACATGTGAGACAAAAGGAGGAAGCCTGTGCGCTTGTCTGATGGATCCTACTGGAAACAGCCACTCTGACTTTGGTTCCTACCGCCAAAGTGACTGGAGATAAAAAACTACCAAGCCTCACTTGTATTTCTTATAATTACTACATGTGAATATTTATAAATTTTTATTGTGATTATTAGTTTGAGATTATTTTATAAACTATATTTTCACGATTAGACTGTGATGACTTATCAATGCAGCATAACCTCCTAATAAATGCTTCTGCGTGTTTTTGATCTTTGGTGTGGTTTTTATTTCGGTGATGTTGTGGGTTGGGCGCTCGTGTTTGATCGTGTGTTTTCTGGACCGACCTGCTGGATTCCCAGGCAGAGGTAGAGGATGCTGTCTGCAGAGTATCGCTCCCCGCCAGGCCTGCAGACCTCCCTGACGAACTGGGACAGAGCCAAGTTCAGCTCCTCTGGAGTCAGCGACAACAGGTTGCTTTTACTCCGAGCTGCAGGAGACACAAACAGATGGTTAAGCATGTTTTTTTTTGTTTTTAAATCTGAGTAACTCTCGTTTCCCCGGTGTTTACCCGCTTTAACGTTCTCCTTTAATTTGCTGCCATCTGATTGGTCAGAGCCAGAGAGGGCCCAGCGTTTCCAGGCGTGGATGCCATATCGAGCTTTGAGGGGCAGCGATCGTCCTCTTGAGGGACTGTCTGGAGGAAGGGAGGACCCCGGACCGTCCTCCACCGCCTGCCTCTTGTTCCCCTGCAACACAAAAAACACGTCAATCAAAACCTGGCACACAAAGAAACGTGTGAAGTCCTCACGCGTCGTTGTGCCCACTTGTCGTCTAGGCTGAGGGCGAGGTGCCGGCTGCTCCTCCTTCTCCTCCGTCAGGACCGGAGGCAAAGAGAATCCCATGTCCTCATCCATCCCCTCCAGGACCGGAACAGGATCCGAAGCTGAGGCACGGAACAGCGGCTGAATTATTTCCTCATTGTTACACAGCGAGAACACAAACAGGATATGCTCCTTCAGATTTAAAGGTTTTACAGAACGTGCTGTCACGACTCAGCATTTTTAATTCAATGGTTCATTGTGGAGACATTGTGAGTCCAGAGCTTCGGGTACAGATAAACAGTGTTTATGTTCCATTGTGTTTTGCGTAGAATAAATACCGGCAGTGCGACAGCCGAGAATGTGTTTGTGTAATGTTATAATTAATGTTTGGTTATAAAAGCCCAATGTGTCTTTTATCAAAGGTTAGAAGTGTGTCACAGTAATGGTTTTTTGTTAGAGCCATACAGCCAGTATTTACCTTGAGGGAAATCGGCCTCCAGGTCCAGGTTGGGCTCATACTTCTCCTCTTCCTCCTCTTCCACCTCAGAGCCGGTCCGGGACGACTCCTTGCCTCCAACCTCCCTCTTCACCACCGGCTTTACATCTGGAATAGCCAGGTACGTCAACATGGTCAACATTCGCTGCTTATGGAACTCTGGGCTACTGTGGAGCTCCGCTAAGTCGGCGTCGGGAGGTGATTTCCAGAGATGAAATAAAATCTAAACTGGACTAGATATGAAACCAGTTTTATTTGGACCCCTCAATTCACCTGGCTTCCTGTCCTCTGTGGTCCCTTCATCCGTAGGGTGCTGGTTGGTCTCCGGAGAGTTGGAGGGCACTTTGTTTTTCATGTCGTCCACGGTTTGGATCATCTGTTCCGCCCCCTGTAGGCTGGTGGGCAGAACCACAGGCACAGGAACCTGGACCAACATAACACACACCAATCAGCGACCATTGATCATTTTCTGACCTGTAAAGTCTCCTAATGTTGCTTGGATTATATTTTTTCTGAATACAAACCTAATCTAATTTTTTAGACTAATGTCTTTGTTATTACATAACCCCCGCCCCCCTCAACATTGATTTTTTTTTTTTACATAATTAGTCCAACTGGAGTAGGGGATCATGTCTTACCGGTACAGGCAGAGTGACTGGAGCGGGGGTAACCTGGGAATACATGTTCATGGGAATGGGAATGAAGACAGGCACAGGTATGGGTACAGGTACATACTCCCTCTTTACACCATCATCTACATCTGTGGACACAGATATGCCGAATTATAACTTCACACATGAAAATCAGTGTCGGTCCTAATGGGTCAGAAAAGAAATGATCTCACAGCTGAGCAGCAAAACAAAAATACAAAACCTTTTAAAGTTACCTGACTAAAGCTAGCTAATGCTAACTTATTCAAAAACATCATGGTTGTCCACTTGTAGGACTCTTTACCTACCTGTCTGTAACAGTTTGCTCTGCATGTGGGGTTTGCAGTAGGTCGCCTTGGTCAAGGTGAGCGGCTTGCAGAGCACCGCTTTGTTCTTGACGTCTCTCAGCAACCCACCACCAGCGTACGCGACGGAACCCTGGTTCACCATCTGCAGCGGAACAGAGTAAAACTTTTAACGTGCAGGTTCGATAGGTTGGATTCCACCACTCCCACGAAATTAGTTTTTATTACAGTCATTTGAATATTTCTTATATTTTATTTACCCCCACTTTAGTCCCTTGAAATTCAATTCCTGTTGAGAAGAAAAATGAAATACATCATCATCATGAAGAAATCCTGAGCATAACAGTAAAAAAAAAACCACACACACACACACACACACTGAGTACCCAGGGTGGTGTTCTCGGGGCCCTTCTGTGTGACCATGATGGGCTCATTCTGCTGGCAGTAGAACTTCAGCAGACAGTCCTGATCGCAGAACTGCTTCACCTCCGATCTCCACATCACAGACTCCGTCAGGTTCCCCTGAACCTTACAGCAGTCGCATCTCGCCGCCTAGTGGCCAAACAGGGTACAGTTCCACCAAGGTCACAAAGACGTTCCGTCTCCATTTATTCAAGGTTACAGCGAGCAGTGAGCTGGAGCGGACCTTATGGTACCAATCGTGGAACTTCTTAGCACACGTCTCGCTGCAGAAGTCCCGAGTCGTGCCACCGAATTGCCGAGTCACGCTTCTTTTACAGAGCTGATTGCAATGGTTACAGCTGACACACTTCAGGCCCAACCGTCGGATAAAGTCTTGCTTGAATAAGAGTTTACATCCTGGGAGAAAAAAAAAACAGAAAAAAAAAGAAATAAACAAAATGATGATTAAATGGCAACAGAGAAAAATCCAGGGTTACATCAGATCTACAAACAAGATCTTCACTTAAAATAACAGGGATTATTGAATAGCCGGATTACAGCCACACCAAATAAAAGACATTAAAAACCCGAGTCTGGCCACCGCTCTGTCAGACCACATCAAACCGGTCGAGTGCTTGAACAGACTACCTTCACTGCAGAAAGGCTTCTTGACGTCAGAGAACTTGACGGTCTCGTGAAGCGTCTTCTCCTCCTGACAGTACTCGCAGAACGTCACGATGCAGTGCAGCTTCTTGTAGTCCTCACAGCAGGCCTTACTGCAGAACTGATAAACCTTGTCCTGCAGACACACATTAAAATCAACCTCATGCACCCATTCCGGTTCAGTACACAGCCTTTTCTGCTGACTCATGTGCAACGTCATCGAACTAGATTTTACAGTCACTTTTCTAGGAGGTAACCAGTCGATTACAGAAGGAGCAGATTCTCACCTCCCACTCCAGAGTCTCCGGCTTCAGGCTGAAGGTTCCTCGGCAGTAGTTACACTTCAACTGGATCGTGTTGTTACCGGTGGAGACAGGCGTCTGTCCATTGGTGGCCGTTTGAATAGTAGCATTCTGTTTAAAAAAAAAATTGTGAAAAACTATGCTGCTAATAAAAGGACGCAACCTTTTGTGTCCGGAGATCTGACAGGTTAAGACGGGGAGCCCACCTGGAACTTGGTAACGCACTGCGAGCTGCAGAAGTTGAGGATGTTTCCCTCGGGCAGCGTGGCCTGGTACTGCGGTAACGAGTTCCTCTTACAGAAGTGGCACGAGGGTTCTGTGTCTGCAAACAGACGGAGACGTTCAACGTTGAGCAGAAATGCACCTGGTGCAAATATTTCAGCAGAACGACGATTGGATTTTGCTGATGCTGCGAGAACGTGTCACGACTCAACCTGAGACACCCCCCCCCCCCCGACCCTTGAATGTGTTGTTAGGATCGTGTGGCCCAGTCACTCACTGAGGAAGGTGCTGGAGGTCAGTTTGCCTTTGTTCATGCAGCCGACGGAGCAGAAGGAGCCCATGGTGCCGCTCGAGCCGAAGCTGTGGAGCACCTCGCCCGTCTTGATCAGCGTTTTGCAG
The DNA here is from genome assembly GCF_040054535.1 of Antennarius striatus. Taxonomy (NCBI): domain Eukaryota; kingdom Metazoa; phylum Chordata; class Actinopteri; order Lophiiformes; family Antennariidae; genus Antennarius; species Antennarius striatus. The sequence continues at coordinate 2,998,735 of NC_090787.1, read as the reverse complement.
GTCAGGCACGTCGCGAGTTTACTGTGTGCCTGGAAACACGGAGGAAACAAACAATCAGTCATCTTTGTGTAGTGTTCCTGATCCATCCTGACTCACTGCAGCGAATCGATCGCACCGACTCGGACCTGCAGCTGGGTCCGCCATACCTGCTTGAACTCCCTGATGCATTTGTGACAGCAGAAGCGCTTCTGTTGGCCATCCACAAGCAGGAAATGGTTGGCCATCGCTCGGCTGGGTAGGTAGTCGCCACACTGCTCGCAGCAGTTCATGATCAGCCCGTTGGCCCGGCGGTAGACGTTGAAACAGGCGTCGCTGCAAATCTTATGGGTCACGTTCTTGAAGCTGACCTCGTGTCGGATCTGCGGACGGAAAACAGATGGGAGTGTGAGAGCTACGTTAGTGCGCTAATGCTAAAGTCGCTTAGCTTGAATTATTTGTCCTTCAGAGGTTTGTTAGTACAACCATTAAGTTTAATATTCACACTTCAGAATTTTTTTTTCATTTCAAAAAGTATTGCAAATGATTTTAGGATGCCACAAATGTGGAGAGCTCTGGTTGCTAGGTAACAATAAGAGGGTTCGTGCAGTTTGTGAGAAGTAAAAAAATCCAATAAATCCTTGTATTATAGATGGATTTGGAAAAATTTAACTTTTTAAAATTCAACCTTGAGAATTTTCTTGCTTGTCAAAGTTTACACACTGAAGTCAGACAGGTGTGTGTGTGTGTGTTCATTTAGCCACGCAGACCGACCTCTGTGAGAATGCCACAGACGGTACATTTGGTTTTCAGGCCTGATTTGGGTGGGTTCTGCTTGTTCTCGTAGGCGCCGAGGCAACCCGTGCTGCAGAACTCCTGGAAGGATTCGCTGGAGTCGACCTGGGCCACGATGGTGCCCTTCATGTTGGTGATGTCTCTGACAAACAAAAGAACGAAACCATCACATCACACAGGAAGAGACACGTCAAAGCTGATCAGTTAAAGAAAAGCAAACAAAATACTTCTTTTCTATTCAGACTCACTTTTTGCACATGGTGCAGCTCTTCTTGGGGGCAGGTTTGTGCGAGAAGGCGGAGAGACAGGTGGTGGAGCAGAACAGGTGAGTGGAGCCTTTGCGCTGGTAGGCCGTCTGGCCTTTCTTCAGAGGCTTTTTGCAGTTAGCACAGGTGACCTGAGTTCAGCAAACACAAGGCAGTTTTATGACAATTTATAACAGCCATATACAGCCTGAGAAGATCAGCTGTAGATCCACCGGCCAGATGCCACAAACACACATTTTTTACACAATCCCATTTAATTAAAGGAAAACAAATCCTATTTCTGAGCATTCATCACTAATCTTTAACTAAACCAGATGTTCATCTTAACGCTTTCCTGTAAATAATGAAGGCGGAGCATCACCTTGACTGTCCGGGGTTGGGGCTGGGTGCCTGAGGAGGAAGTAGACGAGGAAGACTGGCCTGGAGGTTTGGGCAGTGAGGTGGCCGGTGACGGCGAGTCCACCCCCGTCTGCTTTTGATTGCGAGGGACCGAAGCCGACTGGGAGATCCAAGAATCTGGAGGGAAACAAAGACACGCGTTCAGCTTTAGAGTCAGATCCTCATAACGTGATTCCACTCCACTGGATTGAGTTGAGAGTGGGAAACTAGGAAGCATCCCAACAACAGTCCTCCTCAGTGTGACAGCAGGGTACCACTGCCCTCAACAGCACCACCTGGAGGCCATGTGGAGACACACAGGAACAAAACGCTGACTCAGACCCGCTCCAGTAGGCCTGTGAGGCAGCAGAACTGTCCCGTGAAACAAGAAACTACCGAGGTCTTGTGCACGTCGACTTTCAAGGAGCAAAAAAAAAATTTTTTTACTGGATCCTCTAAACGTGTCTGAATTAAACAACAGCTCACTGTTCAGCTGTAGAAAAGATTTATTTAGATTAGACTTTAATGATCCTTGGTTTGAATTATTACGGATGTATTTATAGAGCAATGGTCTTTTCTTCCACCACGCTATGACAGCGACGCATGACATAGAGCTATGCCTGCTCGTTATGATACCCTATCGATGAAGCACAAAGACGTCCGTCTTACCCAGCAGCGATGCAGCTTGTTACCGAGCGTTCTGACCAAAAACAGCTCCGCATTAAAAAAACTAAAAGATCCTGTGAAGGAGACGGTGACACAAACCCAACCTAGAACGTCACACAGGAAGTCCGAGTGGATTTTGAAGGACTAATCACAGAACGAAGGACTGATGAGTGTTTTGTGACGGATAAACCAATAAAGGCTTCCCATTTGCCTGGAGGAGCACTCGATCGGTTTGTTCTGTTCAGACTTCCTGGGATTAAATGATTCAATCCCTTGGTGATTAATCCACCCCAGTGGTGCTTGATCTTGGATGGGGGGGGGTGTGGGGGAGTCGGTGGGTTGGCCGGATCAGAGTCGGCCTTCATCCTCTTATAAGGTGAGTGTTTTTAATCTGTATTGAGGACGAGTTATTCTACAGGATTTTATATTTTTCACAATGGGATTCTGATACGGTTTTCATTTAAAGTATCAAAATCCGACTTCCAAACTGGATTCAGTTTCAAAAAATGGAGGAACACATCATCAGCTGTTAACCACAGGACCATCCGATGGGTCCTCCTCCTCTGGGGAAGGCCCTCCGACGTCGATCCGGTCTGGGAGTGGGATACGAGTGGATTTTGTGTCCCCTACCTGCGGTTGAAACTGCGATTAAAACGCCACAGGTGTTTGTTACCTGCTCTGTTGTGGGTACCCGTTTCGCCATTCTGCGCCAGCTGGCCCACGGGGCCGGAGCCCCGCCCTGGGTTGAAGGAGGCGGTGGGACGCCCAGGTGGGGTGTCGGGATTCAGGCTGAAGGCGCTGCTGATCTGCAGACCGTTTTCCTCCACCTGGCCTTCAGCAGCCTGGACAGAGCAAGTCGTCGGGAGTTAGTTTGAACAACGGTAACAAGAAAACCAACAAGATCTACGTTGAACCAAGCAAGGCTAATTTAACTAGGAGCTGCTTGTGCAAGTAAGATGAATAAATAATGGCATGAGTGCAGTGGTGTCATTAAAAAGGGATCATGATGCACTCCCTCAAGAGGGAACAGCAGCTTCCATTAACGGCTACAGGTGCAGAACTTCTACTGAAGCCACCAGGAGACAAAAGGTTTGTGGGGTGTTGACATGAAAACACTCCGGTGGCAGAGACGGAAATGATCTAAGAGGACTACACATGAACTTTGTGGTGATTCTTACATCCACCTCCTTCCCCTGCAGTGATGTCACTGAGGTTATCATCAGGTTCATGTCTGCCGGGGCGTCCGCTGGATGTGGTGGCGTGTTTACAGCGGAGGCGCTTCCTTTCTGGCAGCTGGAGCCCAGCGTGGTGACGCTGGCAATCCTGATCTCTGAGTCAGGCTCGGTGCTGCTCAGGACACCTGGGGAGTGGGAGGCAGAGGAGCCTCCGGGGTGTGCTGGCGAGGATGGGGAAGCGTCTTTCTGCTCGGAGTCCTCCTCGTCGTCGATGACGATCGGTTCCGGTGCTGTGGTTGGAGGCTTGGGAGGCGCCGCCGTCACCGCCGCCGTGGATGTGATGGAAGACGCCGGAGAGCTGGGGGTGTTGGAAGGCATCGCTGCTGAGGTGTCTGAAGCCGCCTCGGCGGCAGCTGGCTCTGGGCAGTCTGTGTGGGGCGTGTCTTGGGAAGGGGTTGTGGCAGAAGGCTGGGGGGGAGTTGTCGTCTCCTCCCCCTCCACCTCCTCCTCCACCAGAACCACATCATCGTCATCATTGTCCTCTGTGCCACCCTCCTTTGTGGCTCCATCTTCTGTTACCATGGAAACTGCATCCCCAGCCTCCTCTGATGGGGGTGTGGTCTGTTGCTGGGGGGCAGGAGTTGGGTCCATGGGCTCCACCCACTCCCCTGCCTCTTCTGCTACGACAGGGTTTGGTTCTGAGCCCCCGTCCATCGCTAAGGCAACCACCTGGCAGCGACAAACAGAAGGCGGTTATCAGACAATTAAGCAAAGCCGCCATGTGTGACAGCTGTGCAGGTAGCGCAGGTATCCCCCACCCCCATCCCAATGCACCAGGGAGACCAGCGCCGCTGTTGGTGACCACGCTGTGTGTTGTCTGTGGCATCGGTGGACAAACAGAACGATCTTTTCATCAAACATCTTCATTTCTTGTCTTTACAGCCACGTAAATATGGGAGATATCGATCATGATAGGAACAGAAATATTCCTCCAGGTAGAAACCGACCCGTCGACAAGCCTGTCCTACAATATTAAATCAAAACTATGGCCCGTGTCCTCCATCACGCCTCTGCCGTGGTGTCACACCTCCGTGCTAAGCTAAAGGTGACCTGCAATTCATGCTAGCAGGACACGTGGAACATGTGAATTTTTTCACGTGTGCGTGCTTGATGAAAACAAAATAAGAAATAAAAGCTCTTTGTCAGACACACGGCCTCCAAACCCCATTAAATGATTCATAACGGGAACTCCTCGGTGACTCTACGGCGCCGAGGTTTTGACGATGATCGAGACTTGGGCTCAGAAATCTCGTCATCGACTTTTATAACGGGGTTAAACTTGGCGACGGATCCATCCGTGCTTCAGACGGTTCTGATCTGCAGCGGTGGCGGCGATGTTCTCCTGGCTGGATGGAGACTCTGGGAGCGTTATGTGCCTGCCCAGCAACGGGGACACCGTCGCTCCTCCCTCCTCTTCCTCCCCTCCTCTTCCTCCTCGCCGCCACATCCCTTCTCTCAACTGCTTTAACTCTTCCTCGTCTCTGCACCCCTTTACCTACACGTCTAGCAATCCTTCTTTCTTTTCTCACCTGCTTGCCTTTTCACATCCCTCCATTCTCTCCTGCTTCCCACTCCTGTAGAGCTTCTCCCGTTGCCCCCGGCAACTGTTGAGGCTACACCTTGGTTGCTGTGGTAACGGTAAACCCTACCACCACCACCACGGGGACTTGTTCTCTGCGCTCCACATTTGGGAGCCGTTGAGTTAGCCAAGGCAGGATGAATGATTTGGACGCAACTCCGTAAGATGCTGAAATAATTAACGGCCCCTGAGTGATGCACGGGGGGGACCCGGTGTGAAACTGCGAGCGACGGTGACGTATGACTAAATCTGGGCTTCGGAGGTGTCCACAAATCTAAAAGAGAGGACAAACAATGACATATGTTGTTGGCTGATTCGCTTCCACGCTCAGGAGGATGAGGAATGACTCGCAGCTCTTCGATCTGCTTCCGTCTAAACCTCATTCTCATGTTAAACAGCAGCGGGGATCGCCGTGAGCCACGCTAACCGTCACGTCTGACAGCTGCAGCACACACACACACACACACACACTCACACACATACAACCCCGTGCGCGCCGACAGACACACTCCTGTGCTGCTGATCCTGGCGGCTCGGTGCTCCTCGCCCCACGGCGGTCGCTCCTATACACAGACGGGCCTGTGAAGTTCTTACGTTGGCGCCACACAGGAAGCCGGGTCAACGCCTTGACATCACTGCAGCAGCCATTTCTGCCCCAGCAGGGGGGCGCATCAGTAAATATCGCAGCAGCACAGCGAGGAAGGCCTTCAGGAGAGGGAGCACCACCGCAGCTTCCTGCAGATCTCACAACAAACTCTTCACGTCGACTAATTTTGGCGAATTGTTTTTTGGTGTGTTCCGCTCTTTACGCCTCGGTACCTGACCCAACACCTGCTTCTCAATCAGTCCTAAAGGTGCTGCATCCATGACCTTGATTGAGATAAATGAACAATTATTTTTACATGCTTTTCAATCCACATGACGACGCTCTACGTCGACCAAACGACGAAACTTTAACAGAGTTTCTTTAAATTTTATGCTGTGTCATCCCCACTGATCCAAAATGTGCATAGATGGCCGACGCAGCATGATTAGTAGGCATGAGCACCTATCCTCCAGCTCATGACCGAACAAGGCGTTGTTCGCTCGGCGTTCATAAATATTCACAACCTGACTTCTCCGTCTGGGGTTAAAACATTTAGAATACAGTACGCACCGACGTGACACACAAAACACTGGAGGGCCGTTCAGCGTGACCATGTGACAGGAAGCACAAGCCCAACAGCGTGACATTCAAGATCAATCAGACGTTCTCCAGTGTTCAACAAAGGGAACGGGTTTCCAAACGGTTCTCCAACGGCGTGGGAGAACCAGATTCAAGATGGTTATTTTCCGTTCCCATGACGCGTCCAGGCGATGTGCGTTTAAGGTTGTGACTCGTCTGCATGCGACCAGAGCGGAACAAAACCGTGTTCCGGCTCTTAGTCTGGATCAATGCGTGAAGCTGATCAGTGTTGCTGTGAGGGGGAACCGGTCCAGACTGCATTGCAGAGCTGAACGCAGCCCTGAGAAACCAAGCTCCGGCATTAATGAGCTCCCACCGACCTCTGCTACGTCACCTCCACCCGGAACACCCGGTGGACGGAGGTGGGCCGGGACAAGCGCCTCTCAGGACATCAACAGCTGGGCCTGACCCCCCATTCACCCCACCAGGGCCACATCATCACCTACCATAGGTACACCCCCTCCCTCCACCTTCCCAACACAGCAGCTTCCTTGCAATCAAGTTGGCACCACCCTCCCCGCAAGTCACAAAAAGGTGGAGACATGCAGCTGTTTGCGCCAGTTGCGCAGAGAACAAGCGATTAATAACGAGCCACGGGCACAGATGATTACATAAGGCTTATGTCACTGAGTTGGGATGCGTAATGCGCAGCCACCAGAACATCCCCGCGTCCGGGTGAGGTTCTAAAATGCAAACGCTTACCTGCCAGCTGGATGCGGTTCTAAACCCTGACTATTCTGGGCTCCATTCGGACACGTTAGACAACCAACCCGGGGGTGGGGGTGGGGGGACAGCCTGTACCCGGGCTGCCAGGGTCTTCTTCCGTCCCCCCTGGATGTGCCCTTGATTATCAACACTGAGCTCCACGACCAGCCCCGAACAGGTCCCACGCCGATTTTGATCCGAGCCTCCCTGACCCGCTCCTGCTCATGTTCTAACATTTCTCAAACATGACTGTGGAGAGCAGGTCCAAAACTTTATGAAAGGAACCATAAAACAGGATCAGCGATACCTGCGCTGCGCAAACACCCCCCCATAAATAACCAGGTGAATAAAGGCGCTATCTGGGGCTTCCAAGTTGGGACCCAGAAGAAACGTGGTTCAGCGTGTTGCGTTCCGTTCCCACCCCCTGCCCTTCCTGGCGCAAACAGCCATTGGATTAGCGGCGGATCGATGGGAGGAGAGCAGACACCGACTGCGCCACGGTGAAAACGCCGCAAATATTTTTATTTATTTATTTTATTTATTTTTTAAAAGCATCGTTTAATAAGGGCAGCGCCATAAATAACCAGAAACCAAACGACGCACATTGACACGCAGTTTCAATCTCCTAACGCCCTAATGTCTGGCAACGTGTAATGTTTTTTTTATTTTTTTTTATTTTTTTTTAAACCCCACCGACGCCTTCTAGTCCACTTTCGTATTTCTGAGCGGGCGTATGCCGGGGCGACCCAACCGAACCCGGAAATCGAATAAAAAAGCCCGATTCTTACGATACCTGTGACGGTGGGGTTTTAATTGAAAAGTTGCCCTGCACGTCCAGCCTGGCGCAATCAGTGGCAAATATATCGGGCCACCGCCAGGGGCGCCCTCGCGTTAAGAATCACATGAACCGCCTTCATTTCTGTCATGCGGTGGTAAACAACGCGGCCAAAATAAAGCCCCGCATCGTGTTTAAACTGGTCTCTAAGGAGATAACGTGACTCAGAACCAGGTACGAACCCATTAATATCACAAGCTGATAGACACCCCCACCCCCCCACGTCCTCCCCCGGCGGAAAACAGCACCGCCGTCCGCCATTAAGGATCCAACTGAACAATACTGGAGGCTGGAGGCGGCAGCGGCCACGGCGTTACAGAGCAGGGCAGCACATCTCAAATCAACTGTTTATTGATCCCTAAACGTGTCTTCTCGTCCCAGCGCAAGCCGTGGGAGAGTCTGTGGAATTGTGCTGGACAACCCGCACAAGTTCCACAAACTTTTAGTAATTGGGTGTAAAGCTGGAATATTTTGTAAAAAAAAAAAAATTAAAAAAACACAAGGTGTGTGAATCTGGCTTACCGGAGTGCTGCTCGGAACGCTGTAGCGCCACTTTTGTGCCTGGATATTAATTCCGGGGAGCGCGTGCGCACAGTGTAGAACTTTCCACTTTCCGTCCAAAGATCGTGTAACACGAAGATGATTCACTCCGTAGGGGGGGGGGGGGGGGACAGCGCTGACGCACGCCGGTGAGGCGCCTAATGAGAACGTACCTGTTATTTTCGCTAATCCCAGGACGACCCACCGGTGGCTTTACTAATATTTCTAAATTGTGTATAAGTAATATATTAATGTTTATATGTTTTTATAGTCTAGCAGTGCTCCCTGGTCCGTCAGCTCTCAAGTGACCTTTTGTGCTCAGCAGCCATTTTGAATATTTAGATTGGAAGGTCACACATTTTTTTAATTAAAATGAAAAAGGGAAGCTTGTAATTGTATGTTTCTAGTTTGTATGTTCAATGTGGACCAACTGTAGATGACCACTGTGGTGTTGGACCTCATCTGGGAGGTTTAGAAGAGATTGAAGTGTCCTTCTGGATTGGAAACTACAATCCATTAAAAATACTGCAAAGGCAGCAATCATCAACACACACCAACGCCAGCTTTTCAGTAAAACCTGAATCATAAGAAACTAGGAATTGTGGTTTTTCCCCCCCCACTAAATATGTTTTAATCCCTCAGATTCAGAATGTGGATCCCACTTCACAAGATGAAGGACAAACAGCAATCTATGGGGATCAAATCAATTTCAACTGCAGTCAGTTACTGAACAGAAATTACATGGAAAATGTTGTAATTAGATTGAAATTTTTTAAAATAATAGTTACAGGCAAGAAAAAACATTTAATTTCAAAACATTTGACACAAATAGATTAAATTTTGCTAGTTCATCACATACAATTTGTAACTAAAGCAGAATGCAATGCATTCTGAACAGGCTCTTCCGCGAACACATGTGCTGAGTGAACGTGCCGTGGTGCAGTGACGTCATCGTCTCAACTGATGACGGTAGCGTGTATTATTATTACCGTCCAATCCTTTGCCTGCCATTGCAGCAGGTCGAGAGCTGCTATCAAACACCGGAATGGCCCTTTAAAGGAGAACCGCTCCCTTTGTGTTGTTCTAAAAACCCACGCAGAGTGAGTCCTCTGTCATTTATTACCCTCTCTGACGGCATCCATTCGTATTTTTCTTTTTTTTTCCCCTAACCATGCGCATGCGCAATAGGAGCAATCAGAGGCTGTATGGTCGGCAATTAAACTCTCCATTAACTGATTTAACCTCATCGATACGTGTCGCGTCTCACATGTGGAAAAAAAATCCGCCCGTTCGATGCATTGGTTTGATGATTAAAGCGCTAAAACGAGTGGCGGTTCTGGTCCAATCAGGAGCCGGGATCCGGGTTGAGAGGGTTCACGTTGTCGGCGTTATCGGCGCAACATCGGGTTTCTTCACGTAGGCTAATTTCATCCAGACGTACAGGAAGCCGAACGGGCCAGAACATGAGCAACGGGCCGGAGGAGCGTTATAAGCGCTGCTCACACCTCGGCAGCGACGCAAACCCAACGTCAAAGCAGAGGAGACGTGTTTGAAGTCAACATAACGGCTCTGATGTGACTCGCAACACACAATTCAGAAACGTAAAGGACGCACAGAGCGGCCGCCATGGTGATTGATGACGATTACGTTTTCAATATGGCGGATCAAGGTGCGTTCAATGAAAGTTCGTGACCCGTAACACCGAGACGCGCAGGTGAGATTCACAGGAAGGACCCGACAGAAATTCACCTCCGCAGCAATACGTATAATAATCACCTGATTATAGGAATCGGTGAATGTATAGAGAGGACGTTATTAGTTCTAAGTCCATGTCATGAAGCGAGTAGATCGCTTAGTGCATCCCAGTTCTCGTTTTTCCGACACTTACGAATTCGAGTTAAGATAAACCAGACCTTTGATCCAAACTGAAGAGGAAGCAGCAGCCGCCATAAAAGCATAATGGCTTGTAGATGTGGTGTGAATCCAAACTTGTGGTTCTGATGAGTAAAATGTGTGTACAATGACGTCTATATAACAAAGTATTTTCTTGTTTGCAAAACATGTCAGTTCTCCATCATCCATGTGACTCGAGGCCAGTTTGAGATCATTAAAATAAGGGTGAATAATACACATTAACTAATGTAATGGTTACCATGACAACAGTGGGGCCAAGCAAGACATGGGCTACTTATCCTGGCGCGTGAACGAAAGAAGAAAACACGGGGGTTAAATTTAATTAAGATGTACTAGTAGGAGTTATTCTGTTAACGTATTAATATTTATATGCTTGTATTTATTTCATGCATTAATAAACTGATTTACCTTCACTTTGCAGCTTTGCTTGTCTTCAGTTGTTTAAAGATGAATGAATTAATGACATCACACTCCACTGTCCGAGGTTGAAGCTCAAGGCTTGCGGTCACAATACATTATTACATCCCGCTTCAAAGCGGTGATGTATTGCGATTGTCAGTGTTCATTCATTTGTTCATTCGTTCGTTTGTTCATTTGTCCACCAAATATCTTTGCAACCGTTGCAGATAGAATGATGAAACAAAAAGAACATTACTCGGGCGGCAAAGGGGATGAAAATGAGATGATGACCTTGACCTTGAGAAAGTAGGTCATGGTCAAATTTCAACTTTTGTACACACAGGAACCAGATAAGAAAGACGAGGGAGAAGGCCAGTGTGAGTAAGACCATAGATCAAAGCTAGTGCTTTAGTAGGTCAGAGCACTAGCTTTGACCCATGCAAGTAGGTCAGGGTAAAAACTTGAATTCAGGGGTGTCGTGGGATACTGGAGTCTGTGACTGCATTGGTTCTAGTTTAGTCTGTGGGTTCCATGCAGAAATGACCCTGATGACGTCATCTGGGTTACTTATTTGTTTACTTCCTGTAAACTTCCACCATAGATTCAGAGAATTTCATTAAATTGTTTTCACGAGCCAAGACGTTCTTCATAATGAGTAAGGTTATCTTTGTGGAGTCTCCTTTAACAATACATTTATTTAAAGTTTGTTTTAAGTGCATTTAAGTTGAGTTCAGGTGCCGTCCAGTTCCAAATTTGTGCTGTATTGTTGAAAACCCACCCCAGTCAGTTTTGTGACCTCAACAACCACCGGTTGTGTCTCAGTTTTCAGACACATTCCTGTGTGCAGATATACAATAAAAAAAACTGATCAGGAGATTTTGATGATGTCATACATCCAGAATCATAACACCGTCTGCTGAGGTTGGTCAACTGATGCAAGACAAGGTTATCTGTTAGGATATATATGAATAGAAATCAGGGCCAGACTCGAACCCATCATGATGCAAAGGAACTTCTTCTTTTACACCATGCAGATGTGATTTTTTTTTCCCCCAGCAGTCACATCTTTTAATGAGTAATTTAAAGACACCAGTTCACCTCCAGTCCAGAAGGGCGACCATGCCTGGGTTCACTGCAACCCCATCCTCTTCACCCAGCAAGAAATACTGATTATAAATGTAGATTAGTGGTTATTTTGGAGAATGACATTAAAGCCAATAATGCAAAGCAGCCTCCACACCCTCCAAAACGTTTTACTGGCTGCTACTAAACAAAACAGAAACAGCTGAGCGGTAGACCGGTCGGACCTGGTGGGGCCTCACAAGTCAGACGTGTCGTTTAACTACAGTACATGTTCTGCTCCTGAGAGGAAGGAAAAAATGAACACGTAATGTCAAAACCTTCATGTCTGCTGGCCATTATGAATTTCTTCTTACAATACAAATTTAAAAAAAAAAAAAGTTGAATATGAAAATAAAACACACACATGCCATGCCTTCCCAATGTGAAGTCAGTCTTGTGGTGTCTTGCAGGATGTCCCCTGGGATTTCTGGATTTGAATGGATCGATTTCAGCTACCCCCCCAGCATCCCCCCCTCTAAACAGGATGCTGCCGCCACAGGGCTTCCTGGAAGAGGCTGCGTGTTCGGGGGATGTGAAGCATTTTACATCAAATGTTACACATAAACAGCTAAAACAGCATGCGGCAAACTTTCTGGCTTCCCTTTGTCTGTCACCGTCAAAGATTAGACATCAACTATTCTCTCCCAGGATAGGAGCATTTCATCAAAAAAATACAAAAATATTGATTATGCAAATTCTCATCAGTGTGATGTGTGTGCAGTTTGTTTTTACCACCATATTGTGATATATGTTCCAACAGAAGGGCTGGCTGTTCTCATAAAATAGCCTTCTGCATTGTAACCAGACTATTCATGTGTATTGATATTGATTTTTTACTGCAAGTTTTATTCCTCAGCTGCTGATTTATATCCACTTTGGACACAAATGGCAATCACATCAGTACATAAAAGGTGGAAAATTAGAATTAAAATATAAAACATAGCTCAGTGATTTTCAAAATGTTGAGTTTTTATTGTAAAACATGACAGAAATGGGCTAAAATGTGCAAAAAACACTTGAAGTCAGTTCTTTGCTCTTTCAGATAAGCCATGGACGGGATTCTAAACGTGCCCAATGCAGGATGAGGCGAAATTTAACAAAAAAGTGAGAGAATATCAAGCAAAAAACAACAAATAGACATCTGCTAAAACCTCATTACTCTTTACTTAATATTTTTACATCAGACAAGAATCACAAATCAGGAGATTGCTCGAAGCTGAGGATTAAGAGCAGTAAGCATCAAAGAGGGAGTGGAAATCAGACGTTAAGGCAGGGAGAGGTCCTGTTCATTTAGGTTAACTTACAGTGACGGTGGTTCATTTCACGCAGCAAACAAACACTTTAAAGGCTGCCCTGAGTTCTCAGCAATATAACACAGAGAGATGAGCTTCTTTAATATCAACTCCACATTTTAAAACGCTGTAAAGGATTGTCAGAGGAGAAAAGTGTCCATGGAAAAAATTAAAACATCTTTCTGATTAAAAAAAAACAAAATCCAACTTCTACCAGCAGGACGGTTGAGTAAAGATTTAGACATTTCAGCCCTTATCAGAACTTATAACCACAAATATATACAGTATATACATATAAACTATATGACTATGTACAGACAAAAAAAATATAAACAGCAACTGAAAAGGAATTTTATCTTCATCCAATAAAACTCATCTTCTCACTTCTTCATCCCAGCGGTACAACTTTAACTATTTAAGCTCTCTGTTTAAACTCTCTGGTATGAAGAATGACGTCATAGAGATGTTATTCTTCTACACTGGCAAACAGAACAAAAGAGAAGTCGTTACGTAGAAGAAGTGTCCACGAGCTATAAATAACTTCTACGCTATATGACATTAAAAACAAGCTTGTTGCGCTGAAGTAAACACATCACAGAGAAATGTGGAACCAAATAGTGTTAGCTTGGTCCAAGAAAAACGTCAATAAACAAAAAGTGAAGAAAAATCCAGGTGCCTTCAAATGTGCCCAAAAGTGCGCACACATCTACGCACAGGCTGGATCTACACACATCTCTGAAACACAACAGACGGAGGAACGCAGACAAAGACACGGCTCAGGAGGCCGTGATGCATCCCTCCCCCCGCACCGGGGGGGTTGGGAGGATGATGTCATCGATGCTCGAGGGTCGACTCGGGGTTTAATTAACCTCCAGAGATCCTCAGCTTTGCGCCGCATCATGGAGTTTGGTGTTTGAGGAGTCACACCCTCATCAGAGGAAGCCAGATGTTAATTTCCTTTTGTGGTGACGAAGGTCAGGCCGACTCTTCCTCTCTTCTGGATGCCACTGAGCGCGGCAGAACTTTCCAGCTGCTGCTCAGGCTTCATGGCGGTTTCCTGATTTGGGGGCATCACTGGAGTTGGACTCTGTACGCACAGATGAGGAGCTTCACCTGAGGAGAAAAGATACGGACTTATGGACGACACAGTGGAGAAGATCAGCCAACAAAGATCCTTCAAAAAGAGTTTTCCATTCATGCTCACACAAACATTCTGCTGTAAACTTGTTTACACCTTAACAACCGTATCTGTTCATTCACCTTGGCTGTCGGGGCCTCTGCCAGACGGATGAAGAGTTTGTTGTTGCCCGGGACAGGGCTGAACGAGTAGATGAAGTGACTGACCTGAACGGTTGAGCACAAAATGAACAGATTAAGAACAACGAGCTTACAGTAGCATCAATCATCTGGCGTCCTTGTTAACAACCGACCAGGAAGATGGGAAGCTGGAAGTTTTCATTGAGCACCACCGCGTGAACGCTGCAGGGTCCGCAGAGCCTGGCTGTGAATTCACTCAGGAAATTGGCGTGGAAGATGAAGAGGACGATGCCCGAGCCTGGAGGAAGGAAAAGGTATTGTGGGAAATGAAGGACAACAATAGCATCCAGATAAGATTAGGAAAATCAAACAGATCACTGAAAGCAGAAATGTTAATCATTCAGAGTTGGCATGCCCTAAGTCAAAATTTGTTTTTTTTACCTTCTGGTTGAGGCTGCGACTTGAAGACAAACTCCATGGAGAAGTCTGGTCCCTCACAGAGCCGGTGGCAGGCCAGAGGGAAGATGGGATCCAGCAGCAACAGCCGAGACTCGAAGTATGCTCGTATGGTGTCCTCGGCAACGCTGGACAATCTGAGACGTGGAAAGATTGGCGTTAAAAATGAGCAAAAGGCATCAAGAGAAAACAGGGATAGATGGACGAATGCAGAGCGGGTGTGCACTCACAGGCTGATGTGGTCCTTGATGAGGTCGCACACCACCAGATTGTTGCTGAGCTTGGCGAAATGCATGGCCGTATTCTTATGCTTAGAAAGGATGTTGCAGTCAGCTCCGTACTCCAGCAGGAGGCGCACTACGTCAGCGTTTCCTCTCTTACACGCCTGGAGCGAAAGACGGGAGTCCATTATCGACTGTAAATCACTCGCGAATAAGAAGACTGGAGTACAGACGCATTAAATGTTCTTCTTCCACTGTGTGTTCATGACATTACCTTCATCAGAGCTGTCTCCCCGCTTAGCGTCTGAGCGTTGACATAGGAACCGGCTTCAAGGAGGATAGCGACAGTTGTCAAGAAGTTCTGACAGAAGAGGGAATGAAAGACAAAGGTGTGAGGAAATGTGTTGCCCGTCAGCAGTCAGGTCTGAAACTGAAAGATGTCATCGTGAAATAAAAGAATTCCTTCTCATCTCTGGCGAGAAGCTTTTTTACCTTTTCAGCAGCGTGCATGAGGGCCGTGGTTCCGTTCTTCTGTCGCCCGTTCACTTTCACCCCTTTCCTTATCAGCAGCCTGAGGATGTCGTCTTGCCCGCCCGCTGCCGCCAGCATACTCAGGGACATCCCACTGACATCCTGTGGACAAAAACATACACATGTGAGACTCGACCAGCGTGTCGCTGACCTGCTTTTAAAAAGAGGAGTAATTGAGACAGTAACACACACCTACACATCTGTAGGTGGGTTCAGCATCTCGCTGAAAGACTATTTGTTTCTCCTGCAAGGAAATGTTCTCCTGATGACGCTATTTTTTCACTAATGTGCATCACAGCTAATGAGCATCAACAGCCCACCTTTTCGTCCACTGTACATCACACAGCTATTCCATCAGCAGCAATGGGACAAGGGTACCTGGTTTTAAAGGGAACGAGGGATGACATTGTAGAACTCTTAATTATGATAAATTAATACTAATACTGTGATTGGACTCTGATCGTGCACCTTAAAATTGTAAAACAGCAGGAAAGAATCTTCTGGCAGAGCTGCAAACACAACTGCAAGGCTGACACATTTACAATTATCCTAAACAAATTGTTTGACAAAGTTGTACAACAACAAAATTTTTTAAGTCAAGACATATTTTATTGAACATGTATGAGTCCTTACATGACTTGATAACAAGCATTAACTGAAGGCATCGTGACGGAAAGTAACATGCACTGTGTGCTTATACAACAACAAACAAAAGCTAGATACTACAAATAGGGTAAAAAAAAGTGTTTGAACAGTCGGTCTGAATGATCACCTCTTCCAGATCACTTTCCCTATATCTGAAGGGTAATTCTAACTATTGTTCACATACTGCAACATAATACAACCCTTAGATAGCTCAAACAACAGAGGAGCCTGTGTGGTTTTATTATCTGACCTGGGCCTGCGACACTGATAACAACTGGGACTTTGTGTAAATCTGACATTAATTACTTTGGTATGCAAAGGTGACAACACGATAGTCTACACAGGTTTACTAGCTGGTAACAAAAGGTGTTGGTGTCAGTGATGCCATCCCTCAACCATAGCATCTGCACATCTACTTTCAATATGAAAACAGCCATAGACTACATTTTCAATGCTTCCTACGGTAGATGTAATTTATACATAATAAATTCATGTCACTCTTCCACATCCAATGGAAGAGAAAAGATTGGCACACATCCCATTCTCAATATCCATCTCAAATCAAAAGAATGCAACAAATTGTTTTGCTTCATTTTCAGTCAAAGCTGAGAGGAACCATCCGAAATAAAATTCTCACATTTCAACGTCAAATATCTTGTAACAAAAACATTTCACTGGACTGTGCCAATAAAATACTGGAAGCTAATCTAACTTGAAAACTTGTGGCCGAGGGAACAAATGTCTCCACTACTGGAAAAAAGTGCCATGGAACTCAGATGCGACTCAAAAAATGCAAAATTCATACAACCGATTATGAGATGCACAACTTCAGGGCCCCTATAAAGCATGTGTGATATTTCACTGAATAATGTCAGGTGGGTTTTGAAATGAAAATGGACTTTTCTCCACTATGTATGGTCGGGCAGACAAGGATAAAATCTTGTCTTCTTTGGTGGCAACACGGTTAAAATGTAAAGGGATTCCAGTTGCATTTTTGATCTTGTTTCATAACCCAAAAACAAAACCTTAAACTGATGGTTTACCAGCTGACATTTATAAGTCTTGGACTTATCATGCCCTACTATCTAAGATACAATCAATAATCGTACAGACGTAATCGATCATAATGATTTAATCTAAGGGAAACAATGGCAACTCAATACTATTGTCAACATACTTTCAACTAATAAAAGTTTAACATACAGTTATTCAAATGAGACCAATAAAATGAATGCTAACTCAAATGAGGGTACTTAAATGTTCTACAACAGTGGTCCCCAATCGCTGGGTCACGGACCGGTGCTGGGTCATGGACCGGTGCCAGGTCGCACAGAACGCAGACCACACATCTAATTCTCTAATATTGGAAAGAAGGTATTCCATTAAGTGCTGCAGTCTATTAAGGGCCCTTTATAATGCAAGGTACTGGCCAAAGCAAGAATAAAATACAATGCAGCCAGGCATTGGAGGATTATGAGAAGTAACTGGGCTCACAAGCTGGAGGCACTGGCTGCAAAGATTTGATGTTGGTATTATACTTATTTGATCATCATTAGAATTAACAGAAATGCTTTTAAAGAACCATACAGGTAGAAAAATGTCAACAGAAGCTTCCTATAGACAATATCTGAGGCTACACTTGTCTGATGCAGGGTGAGAACTGTTGTGACAATAGTGACTGGGGAGTCCCAGACAATTCAGCGACTGCTTTCACTGTTTTCACAAACACCATGTTTGAAACTGTTTGAGAGGTTTTTAGCGATCTATTGCCCCACAAAATGACTCCTGGTAAGATGAGGTTCACACACACTATAACACTTTTAGTGGTTACCGTCTGACAAACTGACAGTGGTATATATTTGATTAAGTTACATAGGTATATACAATCTACAACATTAAACATAAACATCGGCTTTTTCTGACCATAGTTATGATTCAAACACCTCCAGCCCCGTCTTTCTCTTATATTCATGCAAAAGTACACAAATGAGCTAGCCACCTGTGCTGACTTAGCTCTGTATATTTCAATAATGAGAAAGTGTCAAAGAAAAGCAAATGCGTTTGCCATCTTTGTCAAGAGCTGAACAAGTGCTATCAAAGTTCGCAGATATAACGCAAGCTTACAAATGTATTCGTCACACACTTCTAAAACATCACCAGTCACTGGTTGCCTTCCTGTGAGTCCGTAACAATCTACAAGGACAAATATACAGGACCATCCCAGTCCGTGTTTGAATTTTGAGTCTCTGGTTCCTGACCTCCATTGTGTTTGCCAGCGACTGGATGTCCTTTTCTTTTCATCGACTGGATTGAGTTATGTACAAAATATTTGACTTCCCGCCAAGTTCTACTGTTCAGGGCAGGTTCAGCGGCCAAACATGCATCACAATCCTTTTTGCCCGGCACTTTTACCAATTTACACAAGTCTCCAAACTGTCGCCTCACTGCCGCCTGTTCCTCTTCACTCCACAATCGCTTGACTCGCTTTTGTGGCTTAGCGGCCGGGGTGACGGCGGTAGACGTGGGAGAACTTCCCTGTACCACTTGTGTTGTGTCAGTAACGCTGGGTCGATGGACTGTTGGGACAACTTGTGCCATTGCGGGGCCCATCGGTGGGTTAGTGGGGTAAGCAGCAGCATTGGCAAGTTTCAGAGGTGTGAAGGAAGAAATGACAGGTGTATTTCTGTTTTTTAGTGGTGAAAATGCAGGGACCAATGGTGAACTTGGAGTATTCAATTGTGTGAATGTAGACATCATTGAAGTACTTGGAGCATTAAAAGTGCTAAAATTAGAAATCATTGACGAACTTGTAGTGTCCTGTGCATACACGGGAGTGGGTGGCATGGACGCGACATTCTGTGTATAAGGAGGAGACATTGGGATCATCATGTTCTCTGGGGTGAATGCAGGAGGCATTAATGCATTTGTAGTGTTGTGTGGAGTAAATGTAGGAACTACTTGTGTATCAGTGGCATTTAAAGGTGTGAAAGTAGACATCAGTGGCTGACTTGTACGGACCATGTTTGCACTCGTACACAAAGTTGTATAATTTGAAGTCATCTCTTGGGGGAATGGTGCTGATGCTTCCCTCAGGTTGCTTGGTGGCACCATTGTCATGCAACAATCTGAACTTTCTGCCAGATGATCTGGTTGTATTGTTGTCAAACCATGGGCAATGTTTCTATCTTCCAAACTTTTCTTAGTGATTTGGACTCCCGGTTTTGGACTTTCGTTTACACTCTCTTCAGACTGCTGTTGGTTGTTTCTCCTCCGAATTGTCTGTAGTGTGTTGTGTACATAGTTTTTGACATCTGTCCAAGATCTTCCACAAAGATCTGGTTCAGCCGCTATGCAAGCATTGCACTCCTTTTTGCCTGGAACCTTCATTGTTGTAATGAATTCGCACAAGTAGCGCTTCACTGCAGCTTGCTCCTTCTCACTCCAAGGTCTTCTCTTCAATGTGGATTTCTGCAC
Source organism: Antennarius striatus (assembly GCF_040054535.1). Taxonomy (NCBI): domain Eukaryota; kingdom Metazoa; phylum Chordata; class Actinopteri; order Lophiiformes; family Antennariidae; genus Antennarius; species Antennarius striatus. The sequence goes on along the minus strand of NC_090787.1, from coordinate 2,979,224 downwards.
AGTTCCTAAAAAAATCAGGAGCAGAAATCCAGGTTATATATGAAATATAATCAGCTATAAAAGATAATTAATTTCAGGACTTAAAAGTTCTTGACCTTTTAAAAAGCAAGGTCAGCTGTTGTTTCACTCATTTTAATTGTCAGATGTGATAAATGAGTAAGCGGACCTTACTCATTAATCTGTCATTAACTGTGAAGTCCTAAATGTCATCATCAAGCTTTAATTATACTATGGGAGCACTGGTTTTGTCAGTGCAACTATTTTGCAATCAAGTGACACATTATTACAAGACGATCAAAATGATAATCACCATCATTAGCAGCGCTGGGTGGACTTGATGGCAGTGTTCGATCCATCTTGAGAAGCTGTTTGCTCACTTCCTCCAGCTGTGAGGCATTTTTTGTGAAGCTGTAACAGTCCTGGTTGCTCCACCCCACCAGTTGGGACACTTTATCTAACTCCTGTTCAGTGAGGCTCATTAGCTGCCAGCAGCTGGCAATCTGTTCTCTCAATGATGAAGACAGAAGTGCCTCTGGGTTTGTAACTCCAGATTCCAGTGCAGCCCTTCGGAAACAGTCCAATCCTCTAATGAAGGATGGACCTTCAGTCCTTGCAAATAGGTATGGATTAGCTTGTGATACACCCACTTGTTCTCGATTTTCAATGATTAAGTCGATTGACATGACCATTCTTTCTGTTAGCAGCACCAACATATTCCTTCCATACTGGCCTTCAAGTTCCAACCTGGTGAAATTGGCACCAAGATCAAGCTCCAATCTTGTGCTTTTCCTTATCTGATCTGCAGATGGCAAGAATGTTCCCTTACTCTTCTTGTGGGTATATGTTTGTAAGAGCATTCTACCAATATTCCCGACCCTACCTCTGTTAAACAGACACACATCTGCTAGAGTGGCCTCGCTGAGTTTCTTCCACGTTGACAAACTGGGATTTTCTTTCAGCTCCCTCCTGGCTCCATCTTCCTCACCAATTATGAACCCGTGGAGCTTTATTAAATCTTCTGTCACAGATGATTTGTCAACGTCCACCTTTTTGACTTCTTGCTTTAAAGATAATGAAAGAGTTTTGCGAGAGAAACACTCACTCCATTTCGTGTCAAGAAGTTGAATGAACTTTTTTACTTCACTTTCAGTTTCACTGTCCTCTGTCATGCGACTTTCCCCGAAAGCTATTTCTGCAGCTCTTTTCAAAGAGTACCCAATCTTTGTGACGAGGGAAACCGTTTTAAACTTACTGGAATTGGGATCAAAACCACTTGCTTTTTTTGCCCCTTCAACAGCCAGTTCGAACCTAAATGGTAGACATACTTCATGCAGGTACTTCACACTACTGTCAAGTTCATTTACAGCAAGCACAAACCTACCCAGTTCCCTCATCTTTTGTGCAATGTAAGCAAACTGAGACTTGTCGTGGTCATACTTAGCAGACAACGCATTGCCATATTTACAAATAAGTGGATCATTCCTTATATGCTTCGAGATGTCATCTTGATGCATGATGTTGATTATTTCCTTGCAGCCTTCAGTTAGGAACTCTGTCACTGGAAGCAACCCGGAAGCTGCACCTTGGTCTCCACTTCTGTTTGTCCTTTCCAAAGATTTCTGATCTTCCTTCCGGATTTTGCATGACCGCTCATGTCTCCATAAATCAGCTTTTCGATAAAAGGCAAAGCAGTGCTGACAAGGCAGGAAGTCACGAACAGATACACTTGGACTTTTTACTTGCTTTTGTGAGACAATTTCTCCCTGGCCACTTTTCAGAACGTGGCAATTATGCTCATAGTCTCCTGTATTGCGAATTTGGTCAAGCAAATTCTGTCTGACTTTAGAACCTCTGGGGAAATGTATTGCATGGGCCACATCAGTTTCATCTGCATGTTTTTTTTCCAAATGCTTTGCAAGCTGTGTAAAAGCCATTTTACAATATAAACAGAAGTGCTTTTTGGACGATTTTTTCTTCTCTTCTATTATGCTGGGTTCTATTTCAAAAATTTTTTTGCTGGTCCTTACACTGGATCGTGTTGGTAATTTTTTCTCCACAGTTCTTCTACCGTGCCATGTTCGTATTTTAGCAAAATTCTTTGCGTTTGACTCATACAAACCTTTCTTTGTATGGTCTGACTGACCAAACACGACATTTTGTGTCTCAATACTTGAGAAATTATCTTCGTCAGGTGAATGTCGTGTGCTAGCACTGTCATTTTGTTCTGCTCTGTCAGAATCCCAGGTCAACACTCCTTCTGCAGGCTTGGATAAATTTGAATCCTCAAAGTTCAAACTCCTTGTACTGGATAAATCATCTTTAGTGTCATCAGTCATCTTGTCTTTCTGTGCTTGCTTCTGGTCTTCATTTCCTTGACCTTCTTGCATAATATCACATGCCATGATATTGACTTCAGCAAAATCCCTCCCACAGTTTTGGATTCTTTCATGTTCTGTCATTGTCACTTGCTCATCATTTGTACTGTCAGGGCAGTTTAGCATTTTTTCACCAACTTTTGGACCATCCAAATCTTGTGGTTCAATCACTTTTACTCTTGGAGTACCCTCTTCATTTTGTGTACTGTCAAGGTTAGAGGTCAACTTAAGAGCATCACTCGAACTTCTCTCTTCAATCAAGCTCCTCTCTCCTTCAAATGACTTCGTCTCACGAATAGTACAAGCCTGCAAAAGAACAAGTATATGTAAGACTCATTGCCAAATCAGACCTCATGAATAACTGACTTGAGTGAACTTAAACATCGACCCAGTGGGTACATGCTGGGGTGAAAGTGTTTGGTTTCAGTTTTGGATATTTAGTGGTGGTTATAAGTCAAGAAAGACTTTTTGAGACTGCCTCCACAAAAACGTTTGCTCATTTTCCAGTTGCTGCTAATGCATCAGCATCTCGGTCCATACCCCATTAAGATCCAGGCACATTCAAACTGAAGTGAAGCCCAACGCCACTGACACCTCTGAAATCCTTCGTACAAAAACCACATATGACCCATTCAAGAATAGTTAACGGCTTTATTGGATCAAGCAGTGTTTTGACATTGTAGTTTTCTAACCAGTTATAGTCATGGGGTATGGAATGAAATGCTACATGGAGAGCAGAACATGCACTGATTCTAATCCTACATTCAAAACGTATGATGAAACTATGAATAGCTGTGCCTTTACAGTAAAGTCTATAAAAGTGGTGATTTAATATGACATGTTTTCAATGTCTCAGCACACAGCTCAGCTCAGACAAAGAGAAAAAACTACATTTAGCCATTTACATCACAAAACTAAGTTTATTATTTGGGTTCAACTATGTTCGAATTCGATGTTATAAAAGGAAAAATAACATGTCAAATACATGATAATTCCAGATGCATGGTGGCTTCACATACTATATACGTTCTGAAAGCATTACAGTCTGTACCTGCTTCAAATGGCCCATCTTGTCCTGTGTCTTCATGCGTTCAAGGTATTCTTCCATGGACTTGTTCACTGCAAAAAAAAAGAAAGAAAAAGATAATCTCTATTGTGCAAACATACTGATGGATATGAATTATAATGATTAAAAAATTACAATAACTATAATTATTAAAAAGTTATGAATGTACAGAGAAATATAAATTAAGGTGCCATTTAAAAATTTATGGTGTATATAAACTAGCTGAAGCTGCTGAGAATAGCCAGCGATTGAGCAAAAAAGATTTCATTTCATCAGGTAACAACAGGTTCATAACAATGGATTTTTCCTGTTTTTAATATATTCTTCCCAAAACTAAGCATGCAATTTAAATTAAAATTAATTCCATCATAAATTACAATAACTAAATTATAATTTTCTTACATCATCACAAATATTTTTTATTTACCATATTGTAATTCATTCTCTTACCTTGCATCGCTGTGAAAAACATCTTGAAGTGCTGGATTATTAGCAGGTGTCAAACAATAGCTGATGAAGAAGATCTTGCAGATTCCTTGGTGCACACTTCAAATTGGACTCAAAAATTCTGTTTGTGCTGCATGGGTTAATTGTGAAACTCCTTGAAAGTGCTACAATGAACTGCTCCCTACTAAATTAATTCATCCAAGGTAGCATTTACCTCATGTTTACTTTTAAATATTCATGTCGATAACAGAAGATAGATTTCAAAATTCCAAATTTGAATAAGTCTGATCAGAAATAAAACAAATGCCTAAAGGCAACCACTGCAAGTCATAAAAATATCACCCTATTAGTAAGAGGTTTATGCTTAAAACTGTCAAACATTTATTTTGTGGCGACAGTTCACACCGGGATAAAAATAAGTCATCATGAACAATTATCATTTGCTGTTCAAATATTCCAAATAACTTGCGCAAAACTTTAGCGCCATGCTAGTTCACGCACTTGTAATGCAGAGGACTCAACAAGCAAGTATTCAACTACATTTGTGGTGTATGTGAAAAACACAGAATGTATCAAACTGGTCATTTACCAAATCCCATCTTTTTTTGAACAACCACCACCAAATATACACTCTGGGGGCAACCAAGATGTGAACTGATTTAAGTTCTGAGACGTCTTGACATGTGAGAAAAAAATAAAAATGACACAAATCCAAACAAGCGATTCAGCTCACAAACACAATAACGGTTTTTATAAAATACATTCTTATAAGGAAACAACTAACCTCTTGGTCCAGATTGTAGTCCTCTTTGGAATTAAGTGCCAATTTTACAGCCATATAATCTCCGAATTTCACGGCATCCCGCAAATCACCTGACAGGAAGAGGTTGCAATCAAATGATATGGATAAATAGATCTCACAGTAAAACCTTCAAGATGATATCAAGCAAAGAAAATGTGAATTTTCACAACGCTCACTTGATGACAGAGGTGGACCTGAGAGAACCTCATCCTCGCCGTTAAGATGTTTCTGGAAGTCATCAAGACTCATCCAATCCAGATTGAGATCCATTCCAAGACTCAGAGTGGTTTGGCTCTTATCTACACGACACACAAAGATGTTTCATCAGCAAGCAGGCAGCCAATCACGTTCAGCTGATGTCCAGCTGTCAACCAATCAGAAAAATACCAGGTTTCTCGGCGCCCTCCGGTGGCTCCTGTGTGTCCTGGTTGTCGTCACATGCCATGAAGAGTCTGGGCTCGCTGTCCTCTCTCCTCTTCCTCCTGTCATCTGACGAGGTTCGCCTCTCCCAGCCAGGCCGCTGTGTCTCCTCCGGCCTCTCTCTTCTTTCTCGGGGTTCTTCTCCAGGCCTCTGCTTCATTGTAGATTCCTCCCCCTCCCTCTCATCACTGTCCAGGGTGAACCCGTAGCTCTGTCCAGGCCGGGAAGCTGGAGGGGCAGTAGAGTCCATCATGTTTCTGAGGCAAAAAAACAACCTACAAGGCTTTTGAGCCTCTGTCACAACTGACAGTCAACAAACTTAATTCTTTGCACATCTTTGGGATGTACATATCTCTAGAAACTGCTCCTATTCAGCTGCTGGTAAAAGACATGGGAGAAAGCTGCATGTGTTTCTGATGCCACTTGCTGTCATGTTAAATCTCCATCAGCTCCATCACATGAGGTGGAAATGCATCAGTATCCACCATGAAAGGACAGGAGAGTAACAACAGGTCCTTTTTGACAGAAGCAAAATCACTAAAGCACTTTTGAACTCACTTCGCTTGCTCATCGTCAGACATAAAAGTCGGAAAATGCGTGACGCAGCGCTCTTTAAGTGACAAGTGAGTCTGTAAATGTTTAGCTTTGTCCTAAAGGTTTTCGGTGTAAAAATATTGTAATGTCCACCTTTCCTGGAAACTGCAGCTTCATTGTCAACTTTCCAGCTGAAGTGTCAGAACAAACGTCCTTCAGACAGCTCAGCGTGGGCAGCGAACACCTGCAGAGTGCTCTAGAGGGACGACCCCTCCCCAGCAAGAGTATCAGCATGCTCTGTGATTGGTTCATTATTCACTCTTCTTCTTTGAAAGCTTATGGGAGTTGACAGACAAGTTACATAACGCTGCCTCCATGTGTTGACAAAAGGAACTGCACACTCAATTTGTGTGCTGAATGGCGGGTCAATTTTACATATTAATACACAACACATTTCAGACATAAGGCATGGACTATATAAAATCAGACCTCAGTACTTGATTGGCCCGCAAACCAGACTTTGGACATGCCTGGTCTAGGTGGTTCTTAAAATATTGTCAGTGGTAGTGGGCGTGACTCTGTACATGTTCAAACTGACAACACCAAAACTTATCACTGTTGTGTGTCTGTTTGTCACACATACCATCTGACTGCTTGCTCTTCTCCATCTTCTTGAGGTCTGGTTTCTGAGCTGGAGAGTCTCTGTTTGACTTGGGAATCTTCTCGATCTTTCCTACAAGCTGCTGAATGAAAGATTGAATTAGTGAGTTTCAATCTTGTAATTTTCTGAATAGATCCTTGAACTCACATCACACCTTTTTGGACATACTTCATAATTGTATTCTATTAAGACGTTTGTGAGAGTTGGTCAAAATTTTTGTATGAATTCTGGATATCGGGCCATCCATATTAAACGCTGAGCTACCGTAAACTGAGAAAACATTGGGGAAAAAAAGCTCTGATAACACATAGCATGAGTTAGCCCAACAATCAAACAAACCAAAAGATAATCTGCTCTGCATGTTTTCAACTAGAAAAGACAAATCAATGTAAAAATACACCTCGTACCTTCGTGGGTTTGCCACTGCTCTTTTCACAGGTAGGTGGATGGGTGGGCTGCCTGCGGGGGGCGCGGTCCTTGGCTTCGCAGTTCAACAGGAACTTCTCAAAAAGGTTAGTGGAGCCCGTGGCGTCCTTCTGCATCAGCACCTCCTCTTTGGGGACCTCATCCTCTTTTCCCTTTGTGCTGCCTGCTGCCGTGACAGAAGACGAGGATGACGAGGATGTGGAGGAAGACGGCGCTTTAGGTGGCGCTGATGTGCTTTCCTGGCTTTTGCTCTTGGTTTTTCTGTGAAAAGTGGAGCTGTCGCTGGAGTCCGAGTGCAGCGCAGCGTCGTCTTTGCTTTTAGAAGCGAGGTTCTTCGGTTTTAGGAGACTGCTGTCTTTTGCGGTGGCGTCAGACTTTCTGTTCTTCTTGTCCTGGATGAGGTCCTTGATGCCCCGCAGCTTGACTTCCCACTTTCCTTTCTTTTGTTTGGACTTGTCGTCCAACTGTGCCTTGTCAGCAGAATTCGCAGCAGTGTCCGTTGATGTAGCACCATCCATCTGAGACTCTGATGGAACATCACTTAGGTCATCTTCCAGAGGCGCGGCTGCCTCGTCATCAGAAGAATCAATTTTCCTTTCTTTCTTGTCTTTCTTTTTCTTCCTCTCCTCTCCCTTTTCTTTCTTATGCTTTCCTACCTCCTTTCCCTTTTCTTTCTTGTTCTTTTTGGAGGGAACAAGCGCGTCTTCCTCCTCGTCAGAATCAACCAACCGCTTTTTTGTTTCGGGCTTTTTGTCCTTGGGAGGAGAAGGAGGCGTCGGAACCATCTCTTCATCTTCATCATCGGTCTCCGGTGCTGGCACTGGCCTGAAATCCTCTTTTCGTTTGTCTTTCTTCTTCTTCTTCTTTTTCTCCTTCGGAAGGGGCTCCTCTTCCCGGACCTTCAGCTTTTTCTTTTTCTTCAGGGGTTGATCAGATGGGCGGTCTTTGTCGCTGTCGCTCTCCGAGTCGGCGTCGAACACTTCAGTCTTTACTGGCAGGAGTTTCTGACAGGGAAACAAATGAGAAACGTTAAATCACTGAAACCATGACGAGATTTTTTGTTTCGTGGCTTTAGGTTCTTCTCTTGCAGCACTATTGATCTGTTTTACTGGATTTTAAATGTTTAAGCTTTACAATGTTTTAGGAATTAAAATATTATTTGGATTAGATATACTTCAATGATCCCAAACTAGGAAATTCATGGTCATCACTGAACTTTTTTTGCATTGACAGAAAAAAAAGTATCCCTCCAAGTTAGGGTGTTTACTCTCATTCAAATTACAGCAGCTTTGTATGATTTGACAATTATTTTATCTATGTGTTTGTTTCCAGTGTAAAAACAAATGAAGCAATTAAAACTCTATTAAAAGAATTTATTATGCAAACTGTTGATCTGAATAGTACATTTCTTTCACATTTAATATTGCAATCACAAAACAAGTGCAGAACGAAGACAAAAAACACAAGAAACATCATTAAAGTTTTTATATTACCGGTAACTGTAAAATAAGTAAGCTATTTTAATAATTTCTGACAACTTGGCACATGGTGAAGACTGTTTGATCTGATGCATGCTGTGGAGGACGTGTTTTTGAGATGGATGCTTCCCGGCACCGCTTGTTCTTACTGGCGACCTGCGATGAAGAAAAGACAGAGAAATTATGTTTGTGTAAAAACTCTCTGAATGCTCTTTTACACATGACTGTTTTCATACAACAACAACAGCATTACTTACTGGTGTCAGTGCAGCTGAGGTTGCAGAAGTCCCACAAATTTTCCATATCAGTGCTGCCGATCCCGGAGCTGTTTTGAGTTTTTTCTCCTCTGGACGTGAGGAGATATGCGAGTTTCACCACGGTCCTCCGTGTTCTCTTGCTCACGTCTCCAAACGTGTCCCACTCATTGTGACCTTGAGCTATTCATAAAATTGGTGCCCCTCCCCTGATGTGCATCCGTGAGGTAGACTGTGAGGAAACCTTGAATATTTAGCAACAGGATCCCAAATGACACAATCCGAAGGTTTAAGAAAAAAAGCCCTGGAACTGTGAGCCGGGTTGGGGAAAAAAAGGAACGCTGCTGCAAACCACCTAAAAGTTTGTCTGTGTGTGCGCACTGATACCTCCTTTTAGTTCTATATCAAGATTTGACTTTCTCTTGGGTCAAACACTTGTATAATGGTTTTAGCTGGTGTATGGTTCACTCTTTGAAAAAGATTACATACAAAAACCCTGAAGACTTTACATCTTCGGATTTAAAAAAAAATCTCTAATTTTTCTTTCATATAAACACTAATATAATTAGTATAGATATAACAGCAATGGTTAACTTGGTGTTTTGACAGACTTGAGTCACTCCAGTATTGCTGTTCTGGTCAACATAACATCTGTTGCAGCACATGACTGTCACTCAGACTTACCACACTCTTCTTGACTTCTGCCTCTTTCTTGGCCTTGGCATCAGCCACGGCCTTCTTAAAAGCCAACAGGACCTCGCGACAGTCTTCCAAATGGGCCTCTGGCTCCCACGTATCATCGTCAGAGCAATAATTCTTCCAGCGGACCCTGTAGAGCACCTCACCCTGAAAAAAAGAAAAAGGAAAGGATATTAAGCCCATTCATTACATTCACAATAACCTGACATGGAGGCTGGCAGTCAGAAAATACTGCAGACAATGTGGATTGTTGACAGACTACATAAAACAAATAATTACTTTGCCTAGAATGACAGTTAATGTCCCCCATCTGCTTCCAAACTTATCAAACCATCTTGCGATGGACGTCAGCTAAAATCGATATAAACCAACAATAAATATGAGGAATCCTTTAATCCTGTAAATACACACACTGATTCATGCATACACACTAAAGTTCTTTCCATAATCACTCAGATGCAGAGTAGTTAATATTTAAATGTGGCACCGTCTTGGGACAAAGTGTGACTTTTGTCGCCAAATAAAAGAAAAAACAACATATGTCATAGGTCCAAATCTGCACCTATGACATGTGGCATTGTGCATCTGAACACATACTCATGCGGGCTACTGAACATTTTGCAAAAAAAAAAAAATCACGTTTGAGCTCCATCTGACATCAAAGATTCTGGTGTCAAAGTATTTTGATGTTAATTATTTAGAATTATTTCGGTCAAAACAACCACGTCCATTCCACTTCAAACACGAAAACCACAATGGTCGAATCCCATCAGAGGGAGTTCTTAAATCCACACAGGGGTTTACGTTATCTGGTCCGCTTCACACACAAGAAATAATCACACCTGTTTAACCCACATTACCACTAGATTAACCAGCCATCATTGATCAATCTATGCAGCTGATCGAGAGCACCCATCATGAAAGCCCATGCAAGCTACAGTGTCCGTCCTCGACCCCAGCAGGAGCGGACATCACGGGAGAAGTTGCACAGCAAAGCGATGCTGTACCCGCGAGTAGCTAGCCACCAATGTGGGTAGCAGATCACCAGTTAAGCGACCCAAACGCAAATATGGGCAATTAAATACACTTTGTTAAGGTAATTGAGAAGAAAAGTGTCTTAGCATCATTGTAATGGTTTTACATCGGGAGCATAGTGCAGCGGTAGCAGGTATCTGCCCTGCTAGCCCGGTGCCAACGTTAGCAGTTAGCTAGCTTAACTGTACCTCTTCCACTCGCATGTCTATGATCCGCTCCACTTCGTACACATCTTCCTCTTCGTCTTGTTCACTATCCGCAGTCTCCACCTTAACAGTCTCAGCCGCCATGGCTGCGGGTTGGTTACAGCTTTCCTAAAATATAGCTGTTTAGGTTGAGGACCGTAAAAGGCCGCGTTAGCTTCGCGTTCTCCCAGACAGGACGCTAGCGTACCTGGATGTTATTACTGCTAGCTCTGCGGCTCACAGGGTTGGAGTGCGCAGACCAGTTACCGCCCGCTCACAGCGCTGCGTTCAAGTGCTGCTCCCCAAAAGTTCCCAAAATGAATGTAGTTTTGAATCGTTTGGGCCAAAAAATTTTTTTTAAACAAATTTAATAATTCCTTTTTCTCAAAACACATCTTGATTACATGTACTGTGCGTTTATTCACAATTTCTTTCTTACATTTAACTTGCTTTACGATTTTGCAGTTATTTCAAAAGTTGAAACGCCAAATTCCGACGTAACGGAGAGCCCAGAAGTAACTACTGCCATGGGATTACAGTAATAACATGTGGTTGAATTTTGAACACAAGTATTTGACCATAAATTGACAAACAGAAAAGTGTACAAAATACAGAAGACGTAAAATAAATTGCTCCTTTAGATAAAAAAAAAAAATCAAGAAATCCATGTCTCTTAATTTTATATTTAAAATGTTTGTAGGATAGCACTGACTAGGTCTGAAGGTACTAAGTTTAATTTAACCTGCTACTCAGATTGAAGTATATTTTCATTTCTTTCAATTATTATTGATAATTATTGTTAATAATTTAAACAGCAATAACACAAATCAGTAAAATTTATTGAAACAAATAAAACTCATAAGCAATAAAATAGCAGAGGAAAACATAATAAAGAATAAAATAGTGAATTTGTTCCACTCCAGTATTGAGTCAGCGATCTGAAATCAAATAATGACAAAGGAAATATCATCTCAGACACCAAAAATGATTCTGAGATCAGCCAGGGAGAGTTTTGAGGTGGTGCTTCTGGTTCCTGACAGTACATTCTGGGCCAGCTCCTTCTTCTTCCCCTGCAGAGTGGAAATCTTTTCCTCCACTGTGCCCTCACACTGAAACCTGGAGACACACAAAACAGTCTCCATGAGGTGCAACACAAACAGTGTGATTCAAACTGAAACACACATAAACAAAATTGATTATTAATTTATTTTTTATTTGCATTTGTGAATAATAGATAAATATCTTTACCAAGTTCATTGATTTTTACAGCCTTACTGTGAATTTGCTGTGGTATCTGCATGATGTCATAATAAATCAGAGTAGCAGCCGAGTGGACGGATTAAATTAACACCCTGTTGATATTACCTGTGGATGATGACGTCTTTAGTTTGTCCAACTCTGTAGATTCTGTCACACGCCTGATCCTCCAAGGCTGGGTTCCTGTTCATTTACAGAACATTTTTAAATCATAGGTCCAATACCAGGAAGGAAAGATACTTAAGAACAAGAAGGGAAGTTCAAAAAGAACAACTATTACTCAGACAAAAGGCATAAGGTTTTTACCACTGGCTACTGAAGCAAACACACAGTTTTGGTTTGTGCATGCAGTTTATGTCTCACCAGTGCATGTCTATGAGAAAGAGGTGATTTCCACCAATGAGATTGAGTCCAACACCTCCAGCACAAAGAGAAACCAGCATCACCTTTGAAAAAAATGCACAAATATCACTATATGTTTCATGTCAAACTGGCTGAAATCAATTTTTAAGTGATTCTTTGACTGGATCCCTGGCTTGAGAGATTAAACGCAACAGCAGTGGGTGAAGTTTACCTGTGGCCCTTTAGGATTAGTGTTGAATTCTTCCACCAGATCCATTCGGTGCTTGGGGTTGACCGTGCCATCGATGATACTGTATCTCAAGCCCATTTGCAGCAGATGAACTGCAACGATGCGCAACATGCTGGTCCACTGGGACACAATCACGCTAAGCATCACCAGAGAGGAAACATTCTAAGGTTAGCCACACTATGCTAACGATTCTCTTGGGTCAACTGCAGGTTGAATGTGGTTTAATGTGTTACCTTTTCTGATCAGAACTCTTCTGTTTGATGGCATTCAGCTCAGAGATAATAGCAGAAATCTGGAAAATATACAGAGCAGAATTGTTTCATTTGTTATTAAGATGTTATTACAATGTCAATAACAACAGCAAAAGAGGAATAACAGGTTTAGAATTTTGATTTACAAACGTCATCAATGATCATCTGATTCAGTGCTTTTATATGAGCTTATTATAACCTCAGGATGCACTCCCATACAGAGGGATAAAAGGGCTCACCTTCGTGCTTTTACTGGTCTCCTCAAAAAGACGTGAGGGGAACCGGGTGCCATTAAGGGCCACAGTTTCTTTTGGGTCCGGGCCAGAAGGCAGGGGGCTGGAGGTTAGGGACAGAGCACTGAGCTGCTCCTCAAGAGACAGAACGATCCCATCGCCCTGCAGCTCCGACGAGTCCAGAGTCTGAAAGCACCGGCAAAAGAGAAGGTGATCAACAGATGTCCGCCGTGCAGTTTGGGATCAAGTGTATTCCTGTAGAATGTCTTTGTGTGTGTGTGTGTGTGTGTGTGTGTGTGTGTGTGTACCTTCTTAAGAAGCGACAGGTGACAGCAGCACTGTCGGAGGCGGAGCAGCAGAGACAGGATGTGGACTGTACTTGCTGGCTTCTGCAGCTGCTGGGAACTGGATGCAGTGGAATCAGCCTGGGACATTCCAAACTCTTGGGCCACTGGGGAAGGAAGACACACACTTTATACACAGATTACTTTTAATGACCACTAACATAAGTCAGACTTTCTGTGATTAATACTCCCTAAAATCTAAAAGGATTTGTCTCAACAAAATTTCAGCTGATACCTCACCTTTGTCAAAGGGGTTGGAACCGGAAGCGTTTCCCTTGCTCACATCATGTCCCTCATGTCTCTTCAGATAGTTCTGCAGAGTGGATCTAAAAAAACAAAACAAAAACACTGTTTGACCTTGGAGACATCTGAAACATCTCTGCTTGTAGCAAGAGTATGTTAAAGGAGAACAATAAGATGTTTCTTTTAAATGTAGATGATGCGCTGTCATTCGTCAGCCTATTCTTATTTTAGCTGCTCTGATTGAAACCTGGAGAACTGATAAAGAATTTAAGAAACAGATACTGGGGATATGTTTTAGTTGAATTCTAACATGGAACAGGTTCTGGATACCTGGATTGGGCAAAAACCACATCATAGGCAGCCTGTTCATCCTGAGACAATTTGAGTTGATGCACAACGCAGGTCCGATCAGGAAGAGACACCTGAAACGATTAAAATTCAGTCAGGATGGAGAGTGAGCTTTGTTAGAATCAATCAACTCGACTGGAGTTGGGTCCTGAGTCCAGATGTGTGTGTGTGTGTGTATCCCTACCAGCGGCTTCCCCGTGGAGTCCAGCTGGTCTTTGGTTCGTCGGAGCAGGAGACTCCTGGTCAGGATGTTGAGTCTCTCGCTGCCTCTCTTCGAGCCGTTGTCCACTTGATCTTTCCACAGTTTGTATTCGTCAAACGGAGAACAACGCAGGAACCTGAAGGACACAGAGGCAGCCAGTGAAGAAGCAGCGTCATGTTTTAACCGTCACATCAACTGAAATTCATGGGAATCCATTTTGGCGGTGGTTTTTTTAACGTGATGATCATTTGGCTTGTTTTGTTGTTGTTGTTCAGTTCATCTTTGTCTTCTATTTTAATTCTTTGCCATTTAACTTTAACTAAATCCAAGCTTGACTTTCTGGTGCCTTACTTGAGCAGTGAGTACATGTCCAGCAGGTTGTTCTGGATGGGGGTGCCAGTGACGGCCCAGCGGGTGCGAGCCCTCAGCTGACACACAGCCATAGAGGTCTGCACCTTTGGGTTCTTGATGTTGTGGGCTTCATCCAGAACGACACGGGCCCAGGACACTCGCAGGAGAGGAGCTGAGTCTGGCGGCTGAGGACCGCAATGCAAAATCAAAAGCTGACTTGATAAAATATCTCAAGCAACAGCGTTGAAGTTCCTGAATCGTGAAATCAGAAATGTTCCATTGTGTCGTGAACATTTAATGCTCACCACGTGGTCTGTATCTTTCTGGGGTTTGTCGGCCTCCTCCTTTTGGACTGGGATCTCTTTGGAGACCAAACTGTATGTGGTCACCACCACATCATGATCTGCAAGCCTGAGAAGAGGACAGAACGCTTGGTTCAGTTTGAGAGTCCTCTAGTAATCTCAAAACTACAATAACCTTTAGTGTGTGTGTGTGTGTGTGTGTGTGTGTGTGTGTGTGTGTGTGTGTGTGTGTGTGTGTGTGTGTGTGTGTGTGTGTGTGTGTGTGTGTGTGTGTTCATAGAGCCTCACACTTTGGCCCGTTTCTCTCGGTTCGACCCGTGGTACAGGTACACAGACAGCCTGGCTGCTTTGACGTGTCGGTCGATCTCTCTCTTCCAGTGGTGGACCAGGGAGGCGGGGCAGATGATCAGAGTGGCGTTAGAAACCAAGAGGCTAGAGTCTGGATTACAAACAAACAATGCCCCAAACCTTTAAAACAACTTCTTCACTCCCGAATTCAGGTGAGCTTTTATGTCATTTAAACATGACTGGCAGGGACAGGTTTCTGTTGCTGTATTCCAGCCTACAAACTGAATGCGTGAGAATCCACTCACCGCTTCTGGAGATCCACTTTGCCGCCTTCTCCTCTTCTTTTTTCTCATCTTCCTCCTTCGCTGCCTTCTTCTTGGTCAGGATGAGAGAAATCATAGTCAGGGTCTTCCCCAGACCCATGTCATCCGCTAGTTCCACAACAAGACAATAAGAAAAGTAATGTGGGAACAAAAGGTTTAATTGAACAACTCACTTGAAAAATTGTCAAAAAAATCTTATAAACTATTTTACATAGACACTAACTTAACTAACTTGACATTAATTTGTAATTAAATAGATTTTAGGTTCCATTTGACACGTGGAACCTAAAGTTCTTTGGAAGTGTGATAGAAAGATTTCAATGACTGTCTCCACAGAATAGTGTCTGTCATGTTTGTATCTCATTCCTTAACACTGCCCACTTCTTTCATGTTTTATCTTACTTATTAAAACTCACTGTCCAGAATTACTGGTAGTCTCCAAGGCCAGAGCCCATGGGAAGCTTCCTCCTTTTTTTTTTCCCACCGTAAGTGTCTGTTAAAATATTGTTTCTTTTATAGGGAGTGCTTTGTTTTTGGATACCTGTTCTCCTGCATAAAAATGATCACTCACTGAATTATGATTCGGTGAGACATAGAACCCAGCTATAGGTTGACTTGCATCTCTAACCCACTTTCTGCTGCAGCAAAGTAAAATAAAATCTTCAAAGACAGTTCCTTGTGAT
Organism: Antennarius striatus; assembly: GCF_040054535.1. Classification (NCBI taxonomy): domain Eukaryota; kingdom Metazoa; phylum Chordata; class Actinopteri; order Lophiiformes; family Antennariidae; genus Antennarius; species Antennarius striatus. The sequence continues at coordinate 2,963,425 of NC_090787.1, read as the reverse complement.
TGCCTTCATTACAGAAATTTCCACAACAGTAGTAAAAAAGAATTTAGAATATAAAAGAAAAATTAGAAATTAGAATACCCAGTGAATGAATTTAAAATAACTCGGTTACATTTTGCTCAAGTACCACTGAACTTTAATTCTGAGGTACTTCATTAAGACGATTAATTTCAGGTTAATCTTTATTATTGTTTTAATCAGAATTAAACAAACCCAAGATTCCTCCACATGGATTTTGGGTTTCTCTCCAGAGCAGCCAGGCCAAAGCTCTCCTCTGATGGGCCAGGAGTGTCACCTGTCCAGAACATATGACCACAATGTATTCAGGCCATCAGTTACCAGCAACAAATCCACAAACGTCAAAAGTATTTGGACACATAAAAAACACCCAAATTCACCAATAATTTATTTCTTATTTTATAACACACCAATACAAGCGACATTCCTTCTCATAAATAGAAGCACTGCAGGACCGTCTCACCTTGATGCCCTTGGGGTCTGGAGCCTCCGTGTCAGCATCGGGACAGGACTCCAGGGATTTGTGGAGATGGTCGATGGCTTCAGACGTGGCATTTTTCACAGCCAGCAGACGGCCCTCGGTCATCCTGCCTCCGTAAAAGGCGTGGGCTTGTGGATCTGCTGGAAACAAGAGGGTGTGAGCGTTAGGGTCTTTGCATTACTGATGAATTAAAGAAAAGAAAACTGAAAAAAAGTAGTCTGAAGTTTACACGACATAAACAAAACTCTGCATCTGGCCTACCTCCATACGTTTGGGTGCCTCCTTGGCTCAGCTGGAGCCCCAGGGAGCTGCTGGAGGCCTGGAGGTGAGACGGACCTGGGGGAGGGGGTACTGGGAGCAGGATGGCGCCACCTTGACGGCCGAAGGGGTTAGCTTGGCTGCTACCTGGATTGGCACCACCGCTATGACCTCTAACCTGGGACTCTGGAAGTGATTTGCTGCGGTCTGATCCTGTCAAATAATAAAAATGTAATTCGAGTCCTTTAAGCGGTAAATGGCGTCATTGCTGGAAATCCTCACGGGTTACTTCTACTGTATCGTGAGGAGTTACCTGGCTGAGAAGCAGCAGTGAGGCTCAGAGACTCCAGTGCATCCTCCAGCTCTCTGACTTGAGTCCGCAGCCTCTCTCCTTTATCTGGCAGAGCTTCCACGTTCACCGCAGACAGAGTGGCCTTGACAAGACGGAACACCAAGGATTGATAAAAGTAGCTAGGTCCTAACAACTGATGAACCGAAGAGAAACATTCCAACAGATTTTGTTGCATTGAAAGCTTCACATGTAACAGATGCTTCAGAAAAATCTGAACAACCTGAAATCATTTGAGTTTGGAACCAGTTGCTTCTCAACTCTGTGCAAACAGGAACACTGGATACTGAACTACAAAACTATATGTTTGTGTCCACAAAATTAGATCATATTTTATCAACAATTTTTTTTAAATAAAAAAGGAGAAGCTGCCAAACACAAAAGTAAAAGCGTTTTAAGCCAGTCCTTTACCTTCTTCTGCGCAAGTTGAGCTGTGAGCAGGTTGTGCAGCCCTCTGGAGCTTTCCTGTGGAGGTCTGACCTTAGAAGCTGGCTGGAACCCCGGGAAGGTGGTCAGAGTCTTTTGGACCCCAGAGACAGTAGGAGTTTTATGGGTGGCAGGTGTGGCTGAGACTAAAACTACATCATCATCATCCTCTTGGTAGTTTTTGCTTTGAGTGGACTGCGTGGGTTGTGTTGATTTGTGAGATGAGTATTGCCTGGCATTGTCAGAGTCTTTGGAAACCTGAGCGCTACTACTGGGTGAACATTTAGAGACGGTCTCCTTCACATCCGGGTTAGTCAGTGCAGAACCTGTTTTGCCACCCGGTGCATGCTGGCCCAACTCTTTGTACAGACCCTGTGATGTCTCGTTGGGTTTCTCAGGATCAACAGGCTTCATTTTAGAGGAAGAAATGTTGTTTTGTGTGTCTTCCGTCTCACTCTTGTCTTTCACTTTATAGATAACACTCTCCTGACTGTCAGGTTTTTGAGTTTTTTGCTCTTCATCTGAAATTCTTTTTAACTTCATCCCAGGTGGAAGTTGTTTACCTCTGTAAGTGTCAGACAACTTCAGCTTCTCCTCCACCTCCACATTTTCCTTCTGATTATTTTCTCTTCTTTCAACATTAGGATTCATCTCATTGCTTCCAGCACACTGCGTCTTTCTCCCCTCTATGTCCTGATCGATCTTGCCAGGAACCTTAAAGGGGTTTCGGACAGGGGGGAAGCAGGAAGGCTGCAGCTTTGTGTCACATAGAGGGTTTCTCTTTTCTATCCCTGGCTGTAAAACGGAGAAAAAACAGCCACTTTAAAAATGGGTGGCTTCATTCATTAGCATTTTCATTGATAATGGTAAAAAAAACCCTGTTTTGTTCAAAATGTGTTACAGCTGCTGACAATGGTACTAAAGTATAAAAAATAAGGTAGGTATGGTACAGCGCTGTCTTACTGCAGTCCAAGGCACATTTCCACACCATCTCAGACGTTCCTTTTTCCCCACAACACAACGGAAAAACAACCTAGAATGAAAGAGAATGAACTATATAATATAGAGAAAAACAATCCAACCAACAAACCATGTGTGAGACAGATACCTTTCTCAAGTGCTCAATTTAAGGATAAAGCTGCAATTAGCAGAACTTTCCAATGTGTTCTGTGAATTACGTTACTTTTGAAAAAAGACTTCCCATTTTGGATAGCAAAACAATCCATCTTCATACTCACTTGTGGCTCTGGTTTTGTAGATTGTAGGTTATGGCTTGGAGTTCCACCATCGAGTCACCATGATAAAGGCAGTGAGATGGGGGGATGCTGGAGGAGATATTGATGACAACCAGACAACAATCACAGAACGCAAACCACCACCAAGGCAACTCGTTTTCTCTATTATATATTATATTATTGCACATACAAGTAATGTGACTCTTTTAACAAAATAACAATGGAATCATTGTTATTACCATCACATCAAAACCTAAAGAGCTTCGTCCTTGATACACGAACAATCCTTCTATAAAGTTTCACCAAAACTCCATCAAAAAGCTTATGTATAATTAACAGGAACTGTAACATTAAAGACAAAAATTATTCCTCGAAAGAAACCTCAATTTTGATATTATTAACTATCTGCAAGTAATAACCACAAATGTTTCACACTATATTATAAATACTTGTAAAAAACCCTATACATTTTAGAGACTAAAATAAGGATTCACATAAAAAGGTAGCTCTCCTTTGTAATGCATAAGTTTTGACATTTCTGGGTTGCATCACAGTTTTACCAACGCTTTTTTTAACAGAAGATCTTGCAGATTTTTTTATTATGATGAGGATTTATAGTCCATGTCACTGATGTCGTGGATACATCGTTATCTAACCTCGTTTTTATTACCTGGCTAGCTGAAAGAAATCACAGTCTGCTGTATCAACGCAAACGTAGAAGCTCCGGCCTTTATTTGGTCCATCTTTTACTCCTGTTTTTAACATACACACGCTGCCTGTATGGAGACACGGAGATCGAGTTATTCAGCGAAGCATACAAACTTCTGCTCATTCTAACTACAGGAAAAGTAGAAAATGCTACGCGCTATGCTAAAAGCAATGACTTGCGGTAGACTGAAAGAAGCCGCTTTGTCATTTTACATAACAGTTTTAAATTAGTAAAACATTAAGATAACTTATGGAAACAATATCTACCTTTCCTTTAAACCACAACATATAAGTTTTTTTTTAAATATATTTACCATGTACATTACATAAAATCTTCTCCATATTTCCTTCTCCACTTCAACGTCATTTGTTAGAACACGGATTTCAATTTTTTGGTATCAACCAATCAGAGATGTCACAAACTACATCCGGAGTTTAAATATCAAAATTAAGTTTGTATACGCTATATTTTATTTGAAACATTCTTATTTTTCCACCATGAAGTAAAATTATCATGACATGTAGTAGTAATAAGTAGTTAATATACATTATTCACTTTTAAAGAGGACCGTTAGTAGTTTTCCGCGTAGTCTTTACTAAAATACATTTATTTTGAAATATATTTGCGAAACGCGACGAGACCGGATATAATTCAAAGCGATTTTTCTGAAAATGAATGCAAAAATATTACACGTAAGTCATACTTAATATACATCTTGCTTGGGGTTAATTACCCTTTATTATAGTTGTGTTTTAACGTACTTGACAGCCCACTTTAAACTGTATTAAAAAAAAGACAGTTGTCCTACATTACCCATAATGCAACACTGGATTACAGTGGCGCTCTCGCGGGTTTTGTTTTGATATGGCGGCAGGCTTTGAAACTTGTCTGTTATGTTTCTATAACGCTGCATTTCACTTCAGTATCGCTGTTTTTCGCCGGTCACAGGTAAATCATATGTGTTTGTGACACTTTGTTATGTATCGAGCGAACGTCTCTGCTTCTTTACAACGCTATAACTCACATAAAATGTGTATGACGAGTGGAATTCAGTTTCACAAGTGACACTCGGGGACACTGTAAATCAGAAATCTAATGACGTCATGCCAAATTAATTATCGTTATTAGCCAAAAAAATAAAAAATCGTTAGCTGTGTGTCAGGAACGCTCCCACGATGGCGGAGGTTCAGATGTGCTTTTTGAGAAGCAGTTCTGATTTAGCTACTAGTTCGCTGTTGCTACGCAAACATCCATTTAAAGCCGACGCTTTAGCCGACGTGTAACGTTTAAACGAAGAACCGCCATAAGAATAGCTAATGTTGTTTACATGTGAAGCGGCTACTCCCATATATGGTTTCCTCTCCCCTGGGCATCATCCAGTGCGTGTTTTCGATCGTGTTTATTCAGGGCGTGATTAACTTTTAACCTGTCTCTAATCTCATCCCGGATTAGCGAGCCCGGTGTGAGACAGCGTGGTCAGCATGTCATCTCCAGCCGGGATTCAGTTCTCCCAGGAAGGCTTCTTGGCACGCTTCTTGCCAAGCAGCACCAGGGCCGGAGTGATCCTCGACCCCCGCATGGACTTGGCTGGCTCCCTGCGGCACACCTCCGCCGTGGGGTCTCCTCCTGTGGGGCCAGATGACTCATTTAACTCCAGCTTCGCCCCTCTGCCCGCCTCGGCTGACAGCAGCTGCCTTGTTGTGGATGGATCCGCCCGGTCACCTGGAGGAGATGGGGCCGCTCCGGACTCTGGAGCTCGGATTCATCCCGATGGAGAATTGGACAGTTCGGATGGGATGGCGAGCAAATCACACAAATCACAAGATCTGCCTCTAATGATGAAATTAGAAGAGGTAAAAACCATCCTTTCTCTTCATGATGTGGTTGTGAACAACAAATTCATGAATGATGACGGGACAAACAATATTCACATTACACTTTAAGATACAAAATGTAGAACCACAGCAGTCTAAAAATCTGATTTGTGTGTGAATTTGTTCCTGTCACTGCTACACACACACACACACACACACGCACACACACTTTGCCTCTCCTTTCTATTATTAGTATATTTCTCAGAAGGCTATTTATGTGAGGAAGGACTGAAATAGTGACAGAAATGTGTGCATGCAAGCCAGTCAGCGCTTTCAATTTGTTAACTCATCAGTGTGTTTGGTGTACAGCCAGGGGTGGGCAGCCGGGAATAAGTGTGAGTGTTGGAAAACACAAAGAAAAAAATTGCGGTGTTGTGAGGCAGGGATGTTTTTGTCAGTGATAGGATAGTAATCCATCGATTACCGATAGTTAAAACTGATATTAATTTACATGAAAATCTTAATGTCAAAATTTAGAAAGTGATGGAATTTGACCAATTTGTACAACAAACTCCAGTCCTACATTCACAAGCAGTTCTGAGGTTCTCATCTACTCCACTAAATTCATATGTTAACGTTCCAGTTAATTTACAGTTTCGGACTATTAATAGACAATGTTGCTCTATTATTATGAACAGGTATTTTAAACTGAACTTCTTTATGACTCTGTGTGTTTGTGCAGCTGAGGAAATGGCAGCAGCACATGCAGGAGCAGCTGAAAGCCCACCAGCTGGAGGAGCTGATTCGCCTTCAGGAGGAGCACCAGAAGCTGCTGGGAGTGATGAATCAATTCCAGGACTGCACGGAAGGTAAGCTTGGGAATGTAGCAGGGGAACTGCAGATCTGCAGTTTTATGCTTCCTGGGTTTGACTGATGACAATGCAGCCTGAAGTTGACCCTTGATCGGTGGGTCGTTGACATGACTGTGGACAGAAATAATGATAATATTTCGTGCAGAAGACTCCAGAGAAGATGATCAGGAGCAGAGTGTTAATCCAGAGGGTCATGAGAGTAGAGACACATTAACACCAATTCCTGAAGCTGAGCTGACTGAAGACGACAGAACAGAAAATGAGATCCTACATGAGAGGTAAATGCCATATTCCAATATTGTAGACAGACATGCCAGTGTAGCTCTTACGTTTAGTGGATTGTTTAATCGTGTTTCCTGACAAACTTGTTTGGGTGTGTCAGACCTATCGGGGGTCAGATGAAGACATTTGAGGAGTTGCTGGAGGAGCAACTGAGGCTGGAGGAGCAGAGGCTGAAGTCTGCCCAGCAACAACAGGTCAGAGTATAAAACAAGGGCCTTCATTCAAAAAGATATAGAAAAAATATTGTAAACAAATGTCAGAATTCACATCACATTTACAATGAGCTTTCTGACTTGAACAGGGCCAAGATGGAGGTGAAGCTGCGCAGGCCCCACCTAAGAGGGCTTTTCTGAAGCGAGGGGAGGGTCTCTCAAGATTTACCAGCAATCGCAAAGCTTTGCCACCGAAAGCGGAGGCGAGGAAGGATCCGACCCCTCAACCGCAGACTCACGTGATCTCTCGCAGCCACTCTGAGCCCACAGCCATCTTGAGAGGAAACAGGGACGGTGTCCCGCGGCTTCCCGTCCAGCGCAAAACTGCCACACTCAACAAGGAAAACCAACTGAGAGGTATCAATGTGGCACCTCGTGACATCAGCGTTGTGAGTAAAGGAGCTCGGACAAAGGTTTTGGGTAGTCATCAAAGACAGAACACAGACGGATCTGAGTGGATTCAAAGGGATCCAGAGGGGAAACAAAACAAGCATCCACCGGTTTTAAGGCACATAAAGGAGCAGGGTAACAGGATAGTGGCTCTGTCGCCTCCGGCCGCGTGGAACCCTGATCACAACACGCAAGAAAACCCTGTAGCCAAGCGGGTTGGCATGGTAACGCAGCCGGAGAAAGTTGGTAGTGATACAGCTAGAGAGAAAGGATGGAGAGTACAATCAGGAGGAGGAGAGGGAGGTCCACAGGATTCCTTAGAGGTGTCGTTCCAGGAGAAACTCCGGCGCTGGGATTGTGATCAGCGGTTGGAAAGCATGGAGCTGGGAGAGTTTGAGCTGCTGGAGCAAGCAGCTGAGGAGCTGTCCTTCTCATCCAACTCGTCTTTTGTCATGAAGGTGATTTATTCAACTCTAATGGTCTGGGGTTTCAGAACTTCTTTACACCTTTTCCTTCATTCTCCATCCACCTGATCTGCTTTCAGTGGGGTTTATTCCCAGTATTGTCCCATTATTTTTGACCTGCTGTCTCTAAAGCCATGTCATTTCCACGATTGTTCTGCACTTGCAGGTTCTCCAGATGGACCAGATAAAGGCCGCCAGGGGCCTCCACCCACGACGGCTCTCCTCCACCCCCATAAAGTCACCTCCTAAAGGTGGACCTGGTAGGGGCAGTAGTGTTGATACTTGTAAAAGCAGGTCCATGAACTCGGAAGCATTTGTGGTAAGAGACGACACACTCAAGAACAAAGTGAGCATCAGTGAAAACGAGGAGGAAGAGAGTGGGAGAGAAGAGGAGCATGGGATCTCTGATATTTCATCCTTGAGCGGCTCGGAATGTGAAGACCGTGAAGCGGAAGTAAAACAACTTTTATTTGCTACCACCTGTTTTCCTGCTCACGTGAACCCACCGTATGACAAGCGCTCGTATCAGGACGAGGATGGCTGCAGGGATCCGGCGTCTCACGCGGCAGCAGCTGGAGACAGAGAGAGCGATGGCGTCTTCAGTGATGCTGACGAATCCACGTTTACAGAGGACAAAGACGGGCAGCGAGACAGAGTCGTGTTTGACGACAATGACACATGGAACGACGTGGACGACACTGCGATCGAGCTATCGGATGACGGGGGTGGAATTTGCACAGAGGCAGCCAGTGGAATCTCTCCCAGGAAGCGGACTCTGGTGAGGAAGGTAGCGGTGAACAAAGCCACGGAGCTGGAGAAGGATACGGTTGTTAGTTCAGCCAATCAGGAGCCAGGTCCTCCTTCTCCTCCCCCTGCCTCTCAGCTCATGACTCGCTTGTTCCCTTCGCTTAAGCCGAAGACCCAGAATGCACCTCTTCATCCACCCAGTTCTGCTGCTGCACTGGAGTCCAAAAGGCCAGAGGTGGAAACAGGTGGATGAACGTTAAATGTCACGTTTATTGTTCGTGTTTTTACTGTCAGATGAGAAGCCAGGTGTCATAGAGACAACGGGGAGGATTTACAGTCGTGTCTGTTTGGTTCTTCCTCCCCAGGCCAGCAGGTTCAGTCCAAACTCCTGAGAGAGAGACTGGTGGAACTGGAGATTGAGATTGAGAGGTTCAAGAAGGAGAACGCCGCCCTCATCAAACTCAGGCAGGAGAATGAGTTGCAGCAAGAACGTCTCAGGTGATTAACATTTTTCTTCCCAGTTGAGTGAATTAACAACAGGTTGTTATGATTGTAAAATTAAATCGAAAATATCCTCTAAGTTACTGCCATGGCAACATCTTGTTCTTGCTGCGTTCTTACAGGAAAGACCGTTTGGAGTTTGAGCAGCTGAAAGCGGACCAGCTGGCCAAATTTGAGGAATACAAGAAAGAGGAGAACAAAAAACTTCAGAAGGAGCGCAAACTGTTTGAGAAGCACGCATCGGCTGTCAGAGCCATGCCCGACAAGAAGGAACGGGAGGAAATCCAGGTGACGCCGCCTTCACCATATCAGCAATTCAAGTGTTTAGAATCACCAGTCAGAGGATGATCCCTTTGAATCTGTCCTCTTCCCCCCACCAGGCATTGAAGCAGCAGCTGAACTCGCTGCAGGAGGAGCTGAGGGGGAAGGAGAGCCGCTGGGCCGCTGCTCAGGGCCGAATGCGGCAGCAGATCGACACCCTCAGGCAGGAGAACTCCTCTCTTCAGGAGGAGGTACCCACCTGACTGACCACCTCATTGACAACCGACAGTGTCTGCTACACATGTGTCAATGCTTTCAAATTTATGATAAAATTCAGATTCACATGATGGAAAAGCTCCGCCTGAACACGTGGAACGACAAAGAAAAGAGAGACGCTCCCAGAAATCTCAACAGCCTGTCAGTTGTGACCAAAGGAGTAAAATTCGCTGTGAGCTTGTTCCTACTATTTGCTATGGGTTGCATTCAGCCTCAACATGTAGACCTTTGTTAGCGTTAGAATAACTCCTACCTCTTCCTCCTTACTTTCAGAGTCCTCTTGACTCCAGAGGAAGCAGCAGCAGCCCCCCAAAGACCAACACAAGCGCCCCTAGAAGGACGTCCCAGGACAGCAGTCAGGGTGCAGGTCTGGTTTCCATCCACACTAGAACACAGTCCAGCCGGCCCTCACCACATGAACATTTATGATAGCTGACTGTGTGTTAATGTCAGCAGGGATAAAAAGCAGCCTGAAGAAGCCATCGAGGCTGAGCTGCTCTTCCTCATTCCAATCTTCTTCCTCATTACCTGACAAAAAGACAGAGGAGAAGTTAATGCCTCCCAGCAGGAACCAGGACAAAGAACAGAACCAGGAATCCTCACAGAGCTGCCTCCCAGTAAGACGTCTGTCATGTATCTAGAGAGGAACTGCAGCACGACCTCCGATTCCAATAAGTGTTGTGTCCAACGTCTTGTTTTCATAATACAGGAAATGGAATCTCTGCCAAAAGAACCAGAGAGCAGCAAAACCGAAGAGTCAGAATCCGTTCTGGAGGTCATCACACACCCCGATGGGAAGGTGAGAAGTTGGACAGCCTCTCGGGTGATTTTTGTTAAGGAGGCACTGATGGAGTTCTGGTTGTGATTCCTGCCAGATTGAAAAGGTTCTGGCCGGTGGCGATCGCCTTATCTCCTTCCCCAACGGAACCAGGAAGGAGGTTTCAGCCGATGGACAGACCGTCAAAGTCACCTTCTTCAACGGAGACACCAAACAGATCATGGCCGACCAGAGAGTGGTGAGTGGTTGGTTTGGGTCTCTGTGTGGAATCTGTGACATCTGCTGCAGATGTCAAACCTGTGCTTCTCGTGTTCAGATCTACTACTACGCTGAGGCCCAGACAACACACATCACCTACCCCGATGCCACAGAGGTCCTGCATTTCCCCAATAATCAGACTGGTGAGGCCAGACAATCACTCTGACAATATTTGTGTAAAACCCGTGATTATGACTCCAGAATGCACATCGACGTTGTTTCTGCTCCAGAGAGGCTTTTCCCAGACGGTCGCAAGGAAATCACTTTCCCAGACCAGACTGTCAAAAACTTGTACCCCGACGGGAGGGAGGAGAGCGTTCTGACAGACGGGACCATCATACAGGTCAACCCGTAAGTAAAGACCACAACTCCGACTGTTCATATTTGTTAACGAGTGAGTGCTACTCAACCAATCACTGATGTGATTTTTCTACACGTGTATGATGAGAGGATATGTATTTTCCTTCGAGGAAAACTAACTGGGTGTGAATGTGTCGCCTCTTAGGGACGGCACCAAGGAGATTCATTTCAACACAGGCCAGAAGGAGGTTCACACGCCCGACTACAAGAGGAGGGAGTATCCGGACGGTACCTGTAAGACGGTCTACACCGATGGCCGGCAGGAAACCCGCTACCCCACCGGAAGGCTCAGGATCAAAGACAAGGACGGCAACGTCATCGTGGACAACAGGGTGTAGGAACATGGAGCCTCACAGCAAACTGTTAGGAACACTAGGATTGAAGCACAATGGAGCTTTTTTTAATGGTTGTCATATGATTTTGTATGACACAGTGACGCCCCAACTGACTTTCATCACAGAGCAGTTTAGTGATGTTACTCCATTTCAGGACACCAACATGGTAAAGGGCAAACCCTGGAGGTAGTGGACATAACGGCTGTTTAATTCCAAGTACATGTGCTTCTCCTGCTGGAGTTTGCCCTGGTGTCTTCTGCGTGAAGAGCTGAAGACTTCCACATGAAGCTGTGATCAGCATGGCAATGAACTGTAACCGCGTTTCACAACTGTCTGTGACTCATGTCGCCTTGTTTTTATCCTTTTAATTATTTATTAGCAGCTCTAGTTAGTCATTCAAAAATATGCAAATAGGAATCAATAACCTAGCAGGAAGTAGCAGTGCTGTGGGTGAAGGGTTGGGCTATGTCACTACAGCGGTCTCCTTTCATTGGCTGGTTGAACTGGTGCCTCAGGGATTCGGGTTCTGATCTCAGCTGGTTGATGGTCAGCTCTCCTCAGTTTTTTGGGTTGCTGGACTCGCTGTGAATTGAGATGGACCTTGATGGAGGACATGATTGGAAGCTTCTGGTCAGCCTCCAGGATCTGGTCCAACGTTGAGCCCCTTTCGCTCACCGGCCTCTTTGACGCTGTCTCCCAGCAGCACCACCCTGTAATTGTGATGTTCTGAGTGGCCTTCAAAAGGTTTTCAGTTTGTAAAAATGTTACATATTTATTAATTTTCTGACTTGGATTTTTTCTGAGCTGTGTATTTTTTTTTTTTTGGATTGTTTAAATTATTGTTGCTTTGGTACAACAGTGCAGCAGGATTCTGCTAGTCTGAACATCTTATTAAAGCCAGCTTTGACCCGTAAACCCATCGCTTTCTCCTAATCTTTAATAAACCACACACCAAATGAACACAACTGTCAGGTGTCAAAGCCTAACTGGTGCTATGTCTGAGGAAACTTAACCTGACCTCAAGCGGCAGCGTATTTATTTACAAGAACATACAGCAGAGACATCAGAACATATGGGATTTTTATTATGACCGTCATGCAGTCAAACACAAACTGTCACACGACTGGAACACAAAATTCCCTGTTGAACTCAACGCAACTGAACTACAAGTAAATCTGCTGGAAATAAAAGCAGTCAAACAGCCCAACAGGGTAAAACGATGTTCTCTTCACATCTGAAATCTGGAGAAAAACAAGATGGGGAAATGATCAGCAGCAGGTCCAGAAAGTTCAAGGCCTCTAAGACTCAGCTGGTTTTACTGCAGCACAGTAAAAACTTCATTAACAGTGTCATCAATGTGGGGACGGCAGTGGCTCAGTGGTAGGGCGCACGGTAGAGCGGGTCGTCCAATGTTTCAAAGATCGGCGTTCGATTCCCGCTCCCGCCCAAAAAGAACACCCGGATGTGAGCTGACAGTGGGAGGTGTCAGCTCACCTCCGGAGTACTGCAGAGACGGCGCCTACGAGTTGCTCATTTGGGGCGCACCAATAAAGATGCTGCCCGCCACTCTACCTCCCTCTACATGCGTACAAAGCCCCCTGAGAGTGTTTGTGTATTCATCCTGTACACATATATGTATGCATGATTTGATTTGAACTAACTAGAGTGTGCTACTAATTTCTATGCGGGGGTTATAATCAGTATAAATAAAAAATTTTTTTTTATATATAAGTAAACCTGTATGCATAAAATGCCACTGAACAGGGAAAAAGTACGTCACAATCATCCCTTTATGAATCCCCTCCCCTCGGATTATTTATCAGCAATACAATAAATGTTCACTAATGATGTGAACTCACACTCATCCCACAGGTTGAGGCTCTTCCTCATTCCAGCTCAGCTAATCCACTGCGAACCAGCGACATGTGGATCAACTCTCCATCTTGGTTGTACAGCAGCACCGTGAGCTCTGGGTCCCGGGCCTGAACCAACCCAATCGGTACATAAAGACGAATAAAATACAGGCAGGATTCAAAGCAACTGAGTTCATGTTTAAGGAGGTAAGAAAATGTATGAAAGGCTGAGGATCCATCATCAGGAGACTGAAAGGTTTAATTCAAACTCACCACAACCAGCGCAGTCACGTTGTTGTGTAACAGCGTCATCATTTCCATCGCAGCCATCACGCTCCACTCGGGGCTGTAGGGCAAGACGTCGTCTTCGCTGCTGAAACTGGGAGGCTTGAAGCCGACCACTTTGGCCTTCATCACTTCTAATGGGAACGCTAGCAGCTCAGCCGGTATCTGACGTATCCTAACAGGAAATAACGGTACATGGGGCGGAACAGAAAACTTACATTTACATCCTGAGATGACAAACTGTTTACAAGCTTCAGTTCCTTATGTGAGGAAAAGTCCGTACTGGCTAGTTGGCAGGATGTCATCGGAGCCAAAGTCCACGTGTTGGACCATGACCCTGACGGGCTCGATGCTGGTGAACTCCATCAGTTTTGCTCGGTAGTATTTCCCATCGCTGTATTTGGCCAGACACGGACCGCCTGGAAACCACAAGCATGAGGCTTCAGGTTGCAGTGAGAATATTTTTCACACCAGGTCAGTCAAGAATGCTGTCTACAAAGTGACTCGTTACCTTGAGGGAAATTGGTGAGTGGTGAGAGCCTGGTGGGGTCTTCAGTAATTCTGGTCAGCGCCTCATTGAGCGTCTCACCATCCACCTTCAGATCTGCCGTTTCATCCCAGCGCCACAGGAACAACTACCAAGAGACAGAACGTGAATCTCTTTTCAAGCATCATCTCTTCAGAGCCACTCTGGCAGGTAGCTACCTCGTTGGGGGTCACCAGGTGCTTGACCCTCACTTGGAACTTCTTGCCCGTCTTTGGAAGGATTGGGTTGATGTAGGGCCCCAGTGTCGGCTCCTCTGGCAAACTCAGACCCTGGAGACACAACTTCTGCATCTGTTAAGATGAACTCACCATGACATATCTTTAAAGACCAAATTAAAGACTTAAAAAGACTGGAAATCAACCATGGGATCCTCATTTGAATAAAAGCTCAACATTTAGGAATTTATTTTACTAAATTCTAGTTACTGTACCTCAGTATAGATATCATAGTTGTCTAAGCATTCAGGAGTCATGACCGAGTGTCCCTGTGGAGAAACGCACACATTACTTGATTCTAAGAGGAACCACTTCAACCTGGGAACCTGAACGCAACACAGAAGGATGCTGACCGTCTGTGGCGACACCGATCCCTCCACGAAACCATGTCCATGGTGACACAGGATCCGGCTGAGGCTCAGGCCATCCAGGAAGATCTGAACGGTGACGGTTCCCCTGGGGTCAGACGGCAGCTCCTGCCGGACACATCCCAGAGGTCATCCCAGAGGTCAGCAGGTGTATCCCATGCGTGAAACAAGACTTGCACATTAAGAATTTTAATTTCACCATGACTTGAATGTCCAAACAGCGCTTCAACAGCAGCTCCTCCATCAAGGCCAAGGCATCCCGCTGCCACCGATTGCCCATCTGAAGAGAAACACAAGAGTCCCGCTGTAGAGGAAGCATCCGATTCGTTACCTCCAGGCTATGGTACAAACATGCGTGACATGGAATGCTCGCCCTATTTAGATGTAATTCAGAATATTTTGTTCCAAATTACAAACACTATTAGGATGCACACAGACTCTTACGGGGGTGATGTTGTGCAGCTGGCAGGGCACACTGAGCTGTGGAACTTCTTCACATAGCAGCCTGGGGTAAACGTGGACCATTGGGATGCTCTCCACCAGGCCGGAGTCCACGTACTGGATCTGGTTCACACAAAAACACACACCAACACCGTGTTCGGTATTGTTAGACAAAAGCGTGTCCTGGTTAGAGAACCTTGGTAACAACTTGTTTGTGTGTGTGTGCCTCTCCTTCACCTTGAGATTTCCTCCCTGGACCTCCAGCACGTGTCCTCGATACCACATCATATCCAGTCCCATGATGGCGCAGCCATGGACCGTCTTCCAGGTGTACGGCTTCGGTCTGGGTAACGTCTTCATATGCTGCTGAATATTCTCAATGAGCTGCTCCAGCTGACTCCCTGACACACACAGGAGGTTCTAGTTAGTCCCACCATAAAGCCCCCCCGCCTTTGGTCCGGCTCTTCATACGTCCCTGACGGACAGAGGTAAGGTCTGAATCAGAAAAAGTCACCTGTGTTCTTTGATCTCACGTAAACGATGCCGTCCTCCCCGATGGCAGTGACGCACGCTTGGATGTGACCAAGGCAGGGCAGCTCCGGGGGCTGATACATCTGGGTCTTCACCTACGATTGAATTGAAGCATTGAATTTTTCCACATATATTTTCAGGTTTTACTTTGTTGTAAAACAGGCGATGCTGCTATGGGATCAGGTAAATGCTGAAACTGAATTCCACAGTCACACGGTGTGCATTACGTGATGCATTTATGACGCATCAACACACCTCTAAAAAAATCAAAGTGGATCAAACAGGATGAGCGTGTCATCACCTTCTCAGCAGATATAATAATCCGGGTGTATGGTTTTGGAGGGTGTTGTTTGTGTCCATTGGTCTGTCTCTCTCTCACAGGAGTCTGAACATCGATTTTGGGGGAAAGATGAACATCAGCATCTCTGCAAAGAGACGGGAACAGTTTAAACAGAAAAATGAAGCTTAGAGACGATTTGGACAGGAAGACTATATCTCTGTGCACTTTCCCACTATGTTAGACTTAATTTATTTTATTTTTATTTAACCTTTATTTAACCAGGCAAGCAATTCAGAACAGGTTCTTATTTACAAATGCAGCCTGAGCTAAGAGCAGTGGCTCTTAGAGGTGTGGGGGTGGGGACTTAAGCACTCATCGTCCATTTATCTAATCACAGCTCGTCACGTTCTCCTGATAGCCAATCGCTCGACAGCATGTCAAAGTTTAAATACCATCACACATTTCCATGCACGAGACAAAACAAAGACCTTGGTTGTCTTTCTCTGAGAGCGAGTCCATTGCCAACCAGAAAATCTGCAACACTGATCAACTGTCCCATGCTTTTGGTGCACAGGAACGTGACGGGTACCGGACGCTCATCTGTCAACTCCTAGAGGACAAGACAGGACAGAAAGACGTGCAGAAAGTAGGTCATCATGGTGGAGACAAAGCAAAGAAGCACACAGGAGAGAGCACTGAGTGTAACAACAGGAGGAGGATACCTCGAAGACAAAGAACAAATGATGACAAAGAAATTAGGTCATGAGGAAATTAAGAGAAAACCTTGATGGTCATGATGGCTGAAGCTCTGTCCAGGTAGCAAGAGATGAAATCACAGGCTGTAGCTGTCCAGGTGGATTGACCTCCAGCTGGCCTGAGAAAGAAGATGCAGAGTGATGAAGATGAGTGACAAAGAAGTGAAAAGCACGGACAATGATTTTATTTTTGATGTGTGAATATCACCTGATGTTAGTGAGAGTACACTCCAACGCAAATGAGCCCATCAAGGATGATGGCAGCGGTCGCAAGTCGCTGACAGGGACCTTCACCTTGTTTCCATGGTCACAGCGCATGACCTTGCAGTGAACAAACACAGGAAGACAAAGCAGTGATGTTGTCTGATGATGGCTTTTAATACATGGTAAAATAGTTTGAAACAGGTCTTCCTACCTCTGCTTCCTCGCCGGGCGTGACATCAGAGCAAATCTGTCCCCTCTCCCAAACGCTGTCAATGTAAGCACTACAGTACATGCCCGCTTTCCACGCCTTATCGCTTGGCTGCACACCTGCACACTTCTGCTTCACCAGCTCACACATCCTGAAACACAATAATAAGATGTTGGCTATAAGCACACAAATTCAAACCAATGATCCACCTCCACCTTCCATACAGGACAAAGTACAGTGTTATGGTTTCAAGGGGGAGGCATTTAATCACACTTCTGCTAAACACTGTTGTAGAACACATTAGTGGCGCGTTGCATCCGCTGTTCACGTGATGGGGCGTTCAAGCGCATCTCGTAAATACTAGCGCTGAGCGAATAGGCTTTCAGACAACTGTCCTGCATTTCTTTCGCCATGCATCTGTTGCCTCTGACCTTTTAAGATGAACATCGTACTGGGTGAGCTGGACGTAGAAGCTGCTGGGTGAGTTGACGTGACTGACTCTGACTTCCAGGTCTTTAAGGTCTTTGACTTGGGTGGGAAGCGTCAGGAGAGGCTGAAACACATCCTCTTCCTGCTCTCCATTTGTGGCATCTTTCCCCTCCAGGCCCGAACCAAGCTCAAGAGGAGGATCCCATTCAGTAGAATTATCGTCTCCAACCATGAATAAGTCATCCTTAGAGTCAGATCTGCAGGAAGCAAGGGAAAACTGATAGACATACTGTATGTGCTTTTGTGAGTGCTGCAGCTGTTCATGGTTTAGGGAACTACCTGTACATTTTAAATGCCTGTATTACATAATTTACCATCGCTTTTTCTCATTATTTCTCAGTCCTGGTTCTAATGTGTCCCAATGGATCTGATCTACAGTCTTACTTCTTTTTGAAGTAGGCCAGGTCCTCTTTGACCAGCAGTGCAGCTATGTTGGACACCGGTCCGTACAAGCTGCTCTCAAAAACTCTGACAGGCAGAGGCTCAGTCTCAGAAACAGACTCTGGATGAGACACAAAAATAATGACATAACACAAAAAACAGTACAGTTTGGACAGTGAGCGCCTGGAGTTGGTTGTACCTGTAACCACAACTGTGACCAGTTCATTCAGAGTCAAGCTGATGAATCTACTGGTGCACTCTTCAGTCCAGGTCTCTCCATCCAGAGGCCTTAAATCCGACAAACGGCAGTGGATCGCCTTGGAGACAAGTTAACACAACTCAGGACTTAAGTAAAACAATGTTAATATTGTTTCCTATCTATTCATATGGAACATATGAACAGTTTAGGATCACGTCAACAGACTTTGATGACTTCTGATTACAGAAGTAAAACTTGATATTGGGTGATCAATTAAACAATGTTCTCACCATGCAGGGAAGGGCAGAGAACTGATCCGGGATCTTCCTCAAGTCACTGACTGACACGATGTTCTCACTGCCAAAGTCCACATAAAACACCTTCACCTTTCCGTCTCCTGGAAGACCTACACACACACACGCCCACACACACCCATACACACACCCACACACAAATGCAGCCACATTTGTAAGAGCAACAGAATGCAACTGACTTTGACAGTCTCTGTAACGGTTTGAGAAAACTACGTTGTGTTCAGCCAACATTGTGATCATTGGTTATCTGTTCAATCTAACATTAATCAAAAAGCAGACATTAACATGAACTGGTACACACACACACACACACACACACACACACACACACACGCACGCACACAAATGCTCACCTACGACCTGAGCCCTGTACCATGACACGTCACCGTAGCGGGCGACGTAAGCCTGTCCTATGATGGGATAGTCGACGCTGAGGTCATCGTCTCCAGCCACTGTGTCCTTGTAACATTCCTGGACTTCGGTTGAGAGTAACAAGAACTCCATGGTGTCAACCTGGTGGAGGAGGTGGGGGTGAGAAAACATTCACACCTTGTTTAAGCGTATTATACATAGTGTATGTGTTTAATACCAGCTGTAAGTAGAAGTCAGCAGGGTTGTTGATGTGAGACACCACAGCCTTAAGCTCTGTACCGATTGTGGGACGGACTGGGGGGTAGTACATAAGGGGCTCCCTGCCCAAAGTCCCTGCCCAGTTAAACCTTTGTTAAAAGAGCACAGCGAGGGTTAGAACACTTCAGGAGAAGTCATTTGGTCCTTCTTTGTTCAATTACACCAGATTAAATGTTTCCTGGTACCTGGCCACTTTGACCAAAATCAGGTGCCCTCTGACTGAGTAAGGAACATTGCTGCACGGGCTCTTGGAGGCTTTCTTCAGGTCCACCAACACATAATCTCTGTCCTGACCCAGAAGTTCCATCTCCACCACCACAGAGCCAACCACATTCTGGAACTCCACCTGTGCCTCTTCACTCCAACCCTTTGTCTGAATAAAAGATACACTTCCATGTAGTTTAAACACAACACAGAGCAAAAACCATGCAGCATTAGAAATGAAAAATGCAAAGATATAAAGAAAAATTAAGACACAAAAACAAACAATAATGATATGTTGGGGTAATCTGTGATCTGAAGTCCTAAAGAGAAATAAAACCAAAACAGAAGTCATGAGTCGTCACGTCTCACCCTTACCGGTTCATAAGGAACCAGGTCCTTGAGGGAACATCTGACAGCCTGAGGAGCAAAGTGCTGCAACGACACATTCAGCAACTTTCCCACCTTCCTCAGTTGGTTGTTCACAGTCTTCAGTGAAAATCTGGTGTCCCCTCCCTCACTGGTAAAGGCGGTGGACAGGAGTGGAGGACGCAGTGGGATAATATCACAAAAACCCTCTGTATTAATAAAAGCTAATGGCGATAATTTCAACAAATGAAGACCACAAGTGTGGAATAAATCCAATGTTGGGCTATAAAAGAACGACACCAAGGTCACATGACTTCAATGCTGACAAATTACATGATGGAAATAAGGTGTGTGTACCTGTGGATGCTGATGGTTTCTGTACAGCCGTGGTCCAAGATGAAGACCCGGATGCTGGCGAGCTGGCTGATCGGGCAGGTCTCCACACCCGCTACACACCCCTGCTGTGAGACCTCCACCACAGTGGCCCTGCACCAAATGTCCTTTTTCCACTTCACAAAGATCAGGGAGCCTGGAGAAAAACACTCAATCTATTGGTACATCAGCAATCTGCTCAAAATAAACTGGATGAAAATGTCGCTGTTAACCTTAAATAAATAAAAAAGTAACTTCAATTGTTACACGAAGTGAACTTCGACTGGACATTAAACATATACCAGTGTCTACTGTGTCACTGGAAGTGAAGTAGCAGCTCTTTCCACTGCAGAAGTGATTAATCTTCTTAGACAAGGCCCGGTGTTTCCACCTGTCAGTCACATAGTGGATGTAGAAGTGACTCGGATTCTCAATGTGGGTCACCACCACCCACTGGGTGCCTATGTTAGGGAGGCGAGAACAACGTGAGAGGGGAGGAAAGACAGTAAGCAGGGGTAAGACAACTAGGTATGCAACATCAATCTAACTACATTTAGTTTTGTCTCCTTACTGTTTTTCCCCTTTTCAACATGATCCTGCTTCGTCCTGTGGATGCTCCATAGGTCGCTGGCCAGCTCAAGCCCAGTGGGTGGGGGCGCTGCAGGGACAGAGTACAAAACTAGAAAGGACTGAACTAAATTTCACTGGATCTGACATTACTTAGGTGGATCAGTCAAAATCTACCCACCATGCTCTTCTGTTTCATCTATAACCTCTTCGATAATTACGTCTGGACTTGAGGCTGAGGTCTGCAGTGAGAGGTCAGGCTTTCGACGTGGTCCTGGGCTCTGATCGAACCCCTGTGGCAACCCGATGTAAGCTCTACCGCTTGACTGGTCCTGTATGTATGGACTTGGGAGCTTGTTGCCAGTGGGTGAAGTGTACTTTCTCTTTCTTTTCTCTACATAATGCCAGGGGGACTTCCTGGCGGAGTTGCCATACTGGCGATCTTTGACTGGAGACATGGAGAGGCTGACAGGAGAACAGAAAGGAACACTTACAATATTCACAAATAACAGTTTCTTTGTGACGCACTGGTGCTGACGGATGGACTCACCATGTTTGGATGCCCTGCTCCATCCTCAGAGACAACGAAATGCTGCGGTTCTGACAGTCTGACTTGAAAACACAGCTACACAATCAAACCACACTCAAATTCAAAATCAATACTATCAACTACATTCTGAAAATATCCGGCTGCATTTGAGTCATCGAATCAAACTGTCTTCTGTCAATTTTGTATTAACATTGTTTTATTTTATTCTACAGCAGCTGAACAGCAGAAAAATCACACTAATAAAAAGGTATACGTAGTGTGCGTTGTGGACATATTGCACATGTTTGTCAAGCACATATAACATTTGACAGGACAGATCAAAAGGACATACACCACAGACGCAAGGCCTAATGCGACTAACCTTATTCCAGTGTTCACAGGCGTGCATTTCAGATCGAAAGACTGCCTATCTACTGGAACCAGCAGCCTCTCCAGAACCTGACACCCACCAATGACACACAGACACGTTTAACAATTTTACAAGCATTTAATTGGGGGTATTTCATGTACGTTGTAGTGGTACCTTATCGATGGTGCAGTAACGCTCAAGGAATGGGATGCGGCGGATCTGTCTTGCCATCTGCATGGCGGTCTCAAAGGATTTTATCCTATTTTCGACATCAAACAGCTGCATGTGGATGGTGGGAAATCCTGCCACCAGCTGCTCCAGCTCACTTAACTGCACATCTTTCCTAAGGCAAAGCAGTTTAGTTTTATTTAACATGGATGAAATCAGACTTGTTTATTGGAGTGACATGAAGATTGGATGTCATTGTACAGCCTTGTCTGTACGAGTATGCTAATGCAGTTTACATTCATACCACTTTTGTACAGCATCATGAGCTTTATCAGTAGCTTCCAAGATCTCCATCGTCAACCGAGCTCTCTCCCTTGACAATTGTTCTACCAGACCATTGGTCAGAGTCTGCACAGAATATTTGAAAAACACTCAAAAAACAATTTTGATTACATATTTCTTAGGAATGATTGTATGCAGACATGATTTACAAGGTGTGTGCAGTTTTTTGGACATCTCACCTCACGGATTTGTTCCAACTGAGCAACATTTTCTGCACCTCGGGCCAAGGCCTCATCCAACATATTCTCAATCTTTGTGAGATCTGCTGTCTAGATAATACACAATCCAAAACTTTTGAATTTGAAAATTTTAGTTGTATTATACTCCCTCTCTTCAGTCATGGATTTTTCTAGTAGGGTCTCCTCATATCCAGGGCGACTACTTTATTGCACAAATGGTCATGTAGCTTTCCATACAGAAAAAAACAGCCTGGATAAATTAACCCTGTAATATACATATATGCCAAAATGGACACATTTTAATGGTTCTTGATACCTGAATTTTGGATCTAGTTCTGAATTCCCAGCTCTGCAAACAACATGTAAACTTTTACTGGTTCCTGAAGAGAACCCAAAGCATACCTCTTCTAATTTGTTGGTTTTAGGATCCATGACAGCAGGTGACGTTGTTTTGGTCCTTCGGTGAACCTTTGAGCTGCCACCACAGAGGAGTTAGAAGAAGAATCAAACTTTATTGATGCCCCAGGGTGAAAATTATTTAAAAGTTTAAAGCCTGTTAAAGTTGTTTAGAAGTTAAAATAATACAAAAAAGTACTGATCAAAGTAAAAACCCATTCTAACTGCACATCGAAGCTCGTTTCACTTTAGCATATAGAAGTGAATTTTACCTTCTTTTCTTATTCACTCTTGAAGTGTAGATGAGCCCAATTATTCTGCTCTCTTCTTGAAGTCTACACACTCCTCCTTCAGGAACAGTCGTCTTAACCTGCAGAGTGGGTTTAGTTTTTGAATCAAAACTTTACAAAATAGATGAGTAGTGAAAATGAGTTATTCACTTGCATGTATTTGACATCTTTTTACACTGAAACTTTAATGACCAATCACATAACTTACGATAAATATCACCAAGTTACAACCACCATCTGCTGAAGACACCAGTACTCAAAATACTTCTTTATATGACAAATATGCAACAAATCACAAAAGTTCCTAACAAAGGAAACCCAGTGAGTGGAACATCTGCTTTAGTGAATAATTCTGTCGCTTAAGGAGTAAGAAGAGTGTTATGTTCACCTCACAGTGAGGACATCTAATGGCACGGTCAGATTCAATGAATAGAAGGCAAGAAGTGCAGTAGATGTGGCCACATAACAGCAGACGTGGGAGGTTACTGTCAACATCATCATCCCCTGAAAAAGAAAGACAGGGACATCATTGCAGTGTAAAATAAGGAAAATAATAGTAATAATAATAATAACAATAATAATACTAAATAATAAATGGACCTTCTGATATTTTATGTAAGTTCATACAGTTTTTAACAACTTATTTATAAGTAATGTTAATAATCAAATAATGTATATGCAGTAACTTCTTGAAAAGTAGCGTAGTATGGAATTAATGCAGTGTATTGAGTGTTTATTTTATTTCTTATACGGAAATCTATAACTAAATATGTGGCACACACGTGGTCTCTATCAGCTCTGAGTAACGGGGTTGCAAAGATGTCCAAGGGAAAGACTAAAATACTTTTTGGACCTTTACGGGTTTGCCAAAAAAATAATAAAAATCGCTAAATTAGCTGCCTTTAGCACAATGTAAAATTTTGACACTTGCTAGCTAGCTTTTGGGCGAGCTATGATAAAACTTACTAACGAGCACGGTGACACTTTTACAACGCAGAATTAACTCGGAATAACGGAGCACTCGAATTAAAGAAAAAAAAGGGAATATAAAAAACCCTACCGGGTAGAGTGAACAACTCTCCACACAACTTGCAAACAACATTGTCGGGGCTGCCGGTCGTGTCCATCTTTACTTTTATATTAAAATGTCTTGTCCCACTCGAGCGGGCTCGTGCGAGTTTGACTTCGTCACGTGACCGCAGAGACGCGTTTATGGTCGTCTATCCGTGTAAAATTGACAATCATCTGCATTACCGAGTGCTTCTTACGTTCTGTATTACTAAAGATAAAAAATGTTCATTAAAGCGATAAATTAGTCATCTATACTCACTGTAAAAGCTGTAAATAGCCGTAATTGTGTAAGAAATGTAAGTGACAACCTAAGAACAGCATTGTGGGGCACGTGTGGCGTTCATGACCCACTGGGAAAACTTTTAAGGAATAGCGTTTCTTTTTCTCTACAATGATCAATACAAAGCAAACAAATCAGACTCTCTTATTTCATAAACGTACATACATTTATGTTCATGATGATGTCCTCACTGGTCTGTAATTTAAGATAGCAATACATGTTTAGGACCACCTGCTGCCTAACAGGTGGACTAGACTTATTAAACTAATGCTAAAGATGACGTCCATATGACCACGTGCCCAATCAAGTGCGTTCAGGGCTATCAGATTGGTGCTTCCCTTGAATTAGTTGTTCTTGTGCTCAGATTTCATTCTGTAAAAGTTTGAATGGGACCGCTCCATAGCAAACAAACCGAAAGTACCCATCAATTATTTCTTTCATCAGTACCGGTCATGAAGTTTTATGTCAATCCCACTTGTAGGTGCTTTACTTTGGACACTAGGGGGCGCCAAAGACCGGGACAGATACAGGAGCGCTACCAAATGATGGAATTTCACCCGTCGGGTGGAAAAATACATCTTGGAGCTCTTGAAAAGGGCAAACAATATGGTTCATGTTCTTTTTTTAAAATTTGAAATAAACACTAAGTGATATAGCTTGGAAAATGGCAAGTTATATCTGTCTTTAAATGTCTGGGATAAGCTTTGCAGGTGATGGCCTGTACATGTATGTGTATATTTCCTAATAATGTGTGTTCATCTGTGAACTGTAGTTTTAGGTTTTTAGTTTCACCCTGTTTTTAAATTTTGTGTTTTTACTCTTTATACATCTACTTACTATTCTTATTTTATCACACCATACATACCTTTGTTCCACTCAATGACATATTCTTTTGTTTCCTTTTGAACCAATGGCAAGCCTCCACAGCAGACCTCGCAGGAGGATGTATGTCCTCTCTCCTCCATCTGAGCCCAGCTGCCAGCAGTGCTGCTGCCTGAGGACGACCCCCCCCCACTCAGGGACGCAGCAGTAACCAGAAGTGACAGCAAATGGAGTGCAGACAGGCACAGGCATCAGGCGGTAAAGGTAAATCCTATAGTAGGCAACACAGCCAAAACCTTAACCTTCAGAAAGCGCTCATCCAGCTCCCTTGAGGGGGTGCGACAACATTCAGCACATCAAGGGGGGGTCTTCTTCTGCAGAGCTGGCAGAAAAAGCCCCAAAGGACAACTTGAAGTACATGTTTTTGAACACCCCTGCAAAAGGGTGGGTCCAAATGAATGCAGCTCCTGGTGCTGATCTGAAGTGAAAGTAGACCACCTTAGTGCAGGGTATCAAAAAAGGCCTGCAGGTATTAAATATACCTCTCTGCTAATAGGAGGCCTTGAAAAATCCTGGATCGGTTTACACTTAGCACTCCTCATGCATCTGATGTACCATCCTCATAATAAGAAAAACCCCAGCAGATTAAATAAGGTCATTCAAAATCTAATCTATAAAACTAGATAATAAAAAAACCCTCTCTATTCACTTTCTTTTTTCTTTTCTGAAGGGAAATATTTACAGACAGGGAGTGGAGTCATCTACAGGCACTGAAGGAATCTGGCCATTGGTCTCCATGGGGACCGCATGGGGTGGGGGTGGGGCTGGGGCTGGGGTGGTCATACATGCATGTATGAGTGTATGTAAGGATGGGGGATAGTGGATGTTTTTATTATGGGTAATGAACCAATCAGCAGGCTGCCCACGGGGGGCGTATGGGGGTGTCCGTTCGGGGAATGGGGGTCGCTCCCCGTTTTTCAAAGAAATGGGTCACTTCCCATCCTCGGGTGATTTCTCTCGTGTTTCTGTACGAGCAGTAACCCCCACCCCTGAACCCCCTGTGACCCTTATCGAATCACTTCCCCGTTAATTAAGCTGTATTCTCTCATTAGCTCCTTCCTGATGTCTCACAAAAGCCTCGAACGACCATCCCTTCACGTCTTTGTTGGTATCCGTCGGTTTCTCACGTCACGGATTGTGGGTCAACTCATCTGACAGGTGATGATGCCTGCAGGAATTTGTGGAGTGGCGTCACCTCAAAGGGCGGATTAAAAAAACAACCTCTCCTCCTCTTTGGTTCAGGTTTGGACTGGGGTTCATTTATAAACAGGAAGTCAACAAAACTTGTTGATTTTGATGCCTTGCGTACGGCATCCATGCGTACGGCGCATGGATGTCATTTATTAGGGGAATCTTTTATTTTCTGGTGAAGGAGCTCTTTCAAGGTCAGCAGACAGGACTGGTTTTAAGTGGTTGCTCATACCCCCCCCCCATGCGCCCCTAGGCCACTCAGTTACAACGTGAAGGGAGCAGCGGCGATGGTGAATGGCCCACGCTTTGTACCTTCTCTCTTCTCTTTGTGTGGTCAAAGAAAGACCTGCAACCAAACAAAGAGGAAAAGAAGACCCCCCCCCCCACCAGCAGTGGAGGGGAGGGTCTGTAGAACACACAAAGAAGAACTGAGTTTGAGTCATATTTTGATGTCTCCACAGGCTCCAGGTGTGAACTGTTTTGTGGCGTTTGGGGAGGCGGGATTTGAAGACTGTTGGAGCATCGAGGTGGAGGAGCTGGCTTTGACGTTCAATCCCAGGTGACCCCTCCCCGGGTCAAGGTGAAGAAACTCACCTGGAATCCGATGGATGGTCGCCCTGCTTCCTCACATCCACCCACACCTTCACATGCATTCACTCACACTCCCTGCACCCTCCACCCCTCACCCCTTAGGTTCAAAGGCCCAGTCAGGAGACGCAGGCGGCCTCGGCGGCGGCGGTGGTCATTGAGGTACCAGTCGTTTGTTCAACCTCGCTCACCGCCTTTGGGGCCTAATACCCGGCAAACATCACACGGATCCACATCAAGGGGAAGGACTGGTCGAGGGGTGGGAGATCAGACCGATCAGGCAGCTCGTTAGCCGGGCTCGCTAATCACTCTGTCACGACCCATCTCACGACCTGCCCGTCAGGAACGCCATCGGCTCTCTGCTGCCTCCTACAGGTCATCCGATGGAGGATGACTCAGGTTGTTAAGAATATTGTAGGAGTTGAAACGGAGCTGGGTCTAGACGGGGGAGAGGGAGGGTGAGGGTTTTTTTTGGGGGGGGGGGGGGGGTTAATGGTAAGCCCAGAGCAGTCTATGTTGCAATTATTTCACGTTGGTGCACTTACAGAATGCTTGACCTGCTTCTCAGCATTGATACGGCGCATTGCTCAGAGCCAGGCGGGGGTCGGCACAGAGGGTCCAGATCAACGTGGGAGTGTTGGGGTGTGGGTGCAGAGAGATCCTTCTGTATGTGAGAAAGAACATGTTTGAGTGTGTTGCTGCATGTGTGTGTGTGTGTGTGCGTGTGTGTGTATTACCTGTCATCTGCCCTGTGCTGGGGTTGAGGCCGTGAGAGCCTTGGCGTTTCTGGGTGGGCGATAGGACGAGTGAGGAAATTGGAAAGAGGGCAAAGTTGGCTAATTTATGTCATCACAAGACCCAAAGACACACACACACACACACACACACACACACACACACACACACACACACACACACACACACACACACACACACACACACACACACACACACACACACACACACACACACACATACCCTTTTCTTCTTAGTGTGTAATACTGCGAGGGAGCACACACACACACACACACACACACACACACACACACACACACACACACACACACACACACACACACACACACACACACACACACACACACACACACACACACACACACACACACACACACACACACAATCACCTTCATTGTAAACGCAACCTGATAATCATGCACTAAATACCTACTTGGTGTAAAAGCACTCGGTCATAAAAAAGTTTGTGATTGAAACAGACTCCAGAAGAGATGAGCGAACCGTTTTTTTTCCACAGCGTAATAAAAAAATTAATGGTGGTAATAAAGGAAAACCTCACGTATGAAACCTTTCCTGTTTGAACATCTTTTCTGCCTGATGTAATATTCCTTCTGCTTTCTGCATCATTTAAGAATATTTTCTATGGAAAACAAGAAGAAGTTACTCCAACAGGATTCAAATATTCCAGATGGAGCTTTTACAAAATGCAAAATAACCAAATTTCTGCTCTTCTGTTTGCTCTGTGGTGCAGGAGGGTTTTTCTCTCCATCCTGATACCACCTGACCGATGATGCTGCAGACAGATTACTGACTTCTGTCAGCAGATATAATTTGGCTGGACTTTCTTTCTCACTGAGTCTTTGCCATTTAGACAAGATGCTTTTCCTCCCATCCCTGCAGGAGAAAGAGGAAGAAGAGGAGGAGGAACAGCTGCTGCGGTGACTACACTGAATTTCTAATATGAAAATCTGGTGCAGTTATATAACAGTATGCCGTTGATCTTTGCTTTATTTACCAGAAACATGATTTTGTTTTATGCACACGTCTGAGGAGCCTAGCGGTAACTTAGCGGCTTTGCTAACCCAAATAAAGAATAAAGAATAGATGCACTCAAGGCTTAAGGCTCATCAATCAAATCAAAATGGTGTTTTGGACAGTTCGGAGGAAGACAAAGTGACTGCAGTCTAGAAAATAAGAATCCAAATGAAAAGATATGAAATAATGACTGTATAAATGACTTATCTCTCAAAGGGAAAGGAAAAACAAACAGAATTTGTGTGTAATTGGACTTTTCTGTCAAAATATTGCTCCATGAATTTATCTTTTAATAAATGTCAGATATGAGGTGAAGAAGCACCACCTGGTGTGTCCAAGTTATTTATAGTAGCCAAAAAAATGTTGGTTAGAAAAAAACAAAACACACATCATAATTCTGAATCCACCACAAGCTCACCTGAAGTTCTTGGAAAGCTGGGCAGACGACTAAAAGCTGGGTTTACTTGTGCGGCACTTACGGCGTCTTTCCATGTAACGCGGTGAGCCGCTGGGAAAAGAAAAACCAAAGAGGCCGTTACAAACACCCAGTGGCTTGGGATCGAAACTAAAAGCACAAAGACCCCGTTAAACCCATCAAAACCTTGTTTTAAAAAGCCTGTGATTTACAATAAACACACACATACACAAAGGCAGAAGTGTGACGAATAAAAGGAAAGTTGGCACCGTTCTGTCTTTCAGCGCCGAGTCCACAGATGTTACGGTAAAATATTGCCTGCAGGAGGAATCGTGAGGGAGGTTTCCTGGTTCTGGCGCTCAATGCTCATAAATTGATAGCTTTTTTTTTTCCAGTGACATATCTATCATAACTCAAAGGTGACACGAAAATTTGGCTTGGTGGAGACGTCTAAAGTGTTTCACAAAGCAAGAAAGCAGACTTAAAATATTGGATTTAGGAGGTGATGATGCAAATAACTGCAGAATATCAGCACATCCGGGTTCCTTTGTATCTGAAATACATGGGAAGTGTATTAGAAAGGGTCAAAGGTTGCCGTTGGGAAATCCAAATGAATTCTTCAGTCACACTGAATGCGTTTTAATGCTGATGCAGCAAAAAATATTGAATCATGTCATATGGGACGAAGTGCATCAAAAAGGTCTCACATTGGCACATTTCCGCCCAGACAGCTGTGGGTCTGGGTTCCAGAGAGGCCCCAACTGTTAGCGGGTTTAGAACCAATACCAATACCTATGTTCTTGTT
Organism: Antennarius striatus; assembly: GCF_040054535.1. Taxonomy (NCBI): domain Eukaryota; kingdom Metazoa; phylum Chordata; class Actinopteri; order Lophiiformes; family Antennariidae; genus Antennarius; species Antennarius striatus. The sequence continues at coordinate 2,933,896 of NC_090787.1, read as the reverse complement.
TTTTAAGAACAAGAACATAGATGTTGACAAGACCAAGCACCACGAGAATTGAAGAAGCCTGTTGGATGAGAGGCGAAAAGTCATCAAGAAACTTTCTTGAAGTCCAGTGGATTGATTTAAATAGCTTTGAATATGTATATTCTGTTTTCTGAAGCAAAGAATTTAAAATATAGTTCATTAAAGTTCTTTGTCTATTATTTATTTTTAGTAAACGGCAAACGTCGACATCAAGTTACAGTATTAACATTTCCTTTATGTGAAACTAGTTTGGTCAGAAACAGTTTTTTTACATTATTTTACTCTTTTTTCACGTAATTTTGGTAATATTAGGGCTTTTTTTCTCATAAAATTACACACACACACACACACACACACACACACACACACACACACACACACACACACACACACACACACACACACCTTGCATTCTGTTCTCAGGTGTCAGACCCTCTTTTGTCTGTCAGCTCCGCCTCCTCTAACCCTTGGCAGACACCTCGGCTCTGTTATCGCCTTCCTCTCTCTTTGTCCTTTGCTCATGCTATCGCCGCAGACAGAAAATGACAGCAATGCCATCAGCTGCCAAACCCCAGGCCATAATTACACCGCTGACGGAGAGCCAGACTTCCCCCCCCTGTCAGTCACAACCACAGGAAACCGTGACAATGACTTTAAAGAAACACCTGGGTGAATGTTTCCCAGGTGACGAAGGAGTCATACGGCGGTAAAGCGTGGCGCCACATCACGCACCACGAGCACAGTCACGGCCCTGTAATCTGCAGGCAGGAGGAAATTGCTGACAGATTGACTCATGTTAAGATTTGTTGTAACACAATCATGTCGTCTTCTCAGAGTGTGACATCTGTAAGCATCGAGGCTTCAAATGTTTGTGTCTCTTAAACACTGGCAGTTCAAACTGAACAAAACGTAGAGTTCATTACTGCGTTACTTTACAACACAACGGTGGACGTCTAGAACAACGCTGGACTGAGCACATCTGTTTTCTTCTGCTATAAATAACCCTTCCCAGCGCAACAAACACCGGCGGCGTCGCTCCCAGCAGTAATAAAGGCATGTAAAGCATGATGTCACATAATTGTGTGACATCACCACAAAGCGTGTCAAGTCATCAACATCGACATAACTGACATTTCACTCCTTGTGTTATTATTATCATCACTATTTGAAGACATGCGATGATGAAGCCTATGATACATCCATTCTCCCAGCCCCCCCCCCCCAGGTCATGTTCCATGTGTTCCCGTAAAAGGGAGCACATCCCCGGCTGGCCTTGACGTAATCATGACCACGACTCTGCTGGACATTGGCTCGTGTTCATTTCAGCGTGCAGCTCTTGGGTCGCCGCAGTGGTTGAATGACGACAAGCATGTGTGTGTGTGTGTGTGTGTGTGTGTGTGTGTGTGTGTGTGTGTGTGTGTGTGTGTGTGTGTGTGTGTGACTCAGAAGGGTGGATGTCAGGATAATGATAGGATGAACACTAGCCATGAAATGATATTAAGCTGTGATGCGATATTAAATTAATCAAATGAGTCAGTCGTGGCGTTCGAGGCGCTTATCCTTCACAGCGATTCTGGAGAGGTCCATCCCAGCTGCCTGGGGGCAAGAGGTTACAGGTAGACAAACAAACAGGAAATGGAGGAATTTTGCCCCAGACTCAAATCCAGGATTACACAACGAACAAACAACAGTCATTCAGCTGATGAATAAGCTGACAGGAATGAAGGGAGACATGCACGTGTTGCGTTAGAAAGAGAGTATTCATTCCTGAGATGCTCGACTTTGAGTCGTAAAGATCACCTAAAGGCGGCGTGAAAGCTCTTCCTGGTCAGCATAGAAAGCCTTTATGTGTGTGTAGGATTAATGAGATTCGGCGTGCAGGAATCGACTTTCTCATATTATCAAATCAATTCTCAGTTTTCCTGTCCGTCGTTCCAGAACTTTCCCCCGTCGAATCAAACCGACTTGTCCCCGGCTACAGCGGGTCCACACATGGAACAAATTCTACATATGCGCAACACCGAGACCGCCTGCCGGATCGCTCCACTAGGAAAAGTATCTGTTACTAAGGCAACAGGTGGTGTTGGAGACATCCACAATTTAATACAGAGCAGGACCTGATTAAAAGTGGGTGATTGCGGAAAAGAAAACGTATGGGCCAAGAACTTTGGGGAAATGCAGCGAGGATGACATCAGTGTACACACGTGCTCGCCATGAAGAAATGGAGTCGTTGTGTTTGTCTTGGCCTGATTGTGTGTTGAGCTTTTTGCTAAAAGTACATGTCAAAATGTGAGACGTTGCAGATAACACCCCGTACATGCCAGGAAAAGTGTTTAGAGAGAGATGTAATGAGTCGGAGGTATTAATGCGCATCAAGGCTGTCGTGGCTTAATTCTGTCAAATTAACGTTGCAGCATCACCAGGCGAGTTAAGTATATTTACCCAACATAGACGACGAGAAAAAACGCAGTGTAATAAAACCCCCAGCTCTCTGTTACGACTCCTGCTGTTTGAGTCATACTGTAAATATTTGAGCAGTGTGGTTTTTACCTCTCCTTTACTTTGCTTTACCGTGTGGAACGAGAATCCCGCCGGTGAAACGCAGCATCGGATTTTCGTACCGTCTCGCTAAATCTAGGTCAGCGGCGCTGCTGAATGAACAGAACCTGTCTCACCCGGTGTAGAACAAACACTGTGCCCCTTTTCGGTGCCTTGCGCGACCACATTCCTCCATGCCAGACCCCTCATGTTCCTTTAATCCCTCTATTTAACCTCAAGATGACAATAAAACCCCAAACTGTAATTCATTCATGCGTGCATGCTTTACATGCCTTCTGAAATGAAGACGAAATGGTACGTGACCTCCTCCCTCACCCTTTCTTTGTTTGGACGATCTTTGTCATGTGTGTACAGTATGGATGCAATCAGGATGAGTGCAAGCTGCATATCCAGGAACTTTGCACACAAAAGGAGTTGACTTTGGCTTTAAGATCTGTTGATAACAAACATAAAGAACTAGTTCTGACTGTTGATAGCATTGGATTACAACACGCATAATCAACAAGAGCACAACGGGCATTCCTGAGCTGGCCCTCATCTGTGTTTAATGTATAACTCTGCTGCAGAATGTGAGATATAGATCGACTCTGAAACGGGATTCCTCTGGTTCGACTCGCCGTGTCGGAAAAACAGCGGAGCCTGGTGATGATGAGGAGAGTCGGCAGCGCCGCAAACTCGGCGGGACGTCTCTGGAGATGTGGTGGAAATAGGTCTCAGACATGGATGACTTAACCTGGAGGACTGAGTGGCACGGCCGCCCAGACTTTGAGGGGGTTAGAGACGATGAGTCGTGGGTGGACAGATCAGTGGACTGGCACAGATTGCTTCCGGGCCTCACTGGGTGCCAGTGTCCAGACGGATGGTGATTAACTGGGAATGACTGGTGCTGGCTGGAACGGAACCCAGATCAAATCAGGTCTCATCCAGAATAGAACCTGAGCACTTTTTCCTCCCAAGACTTTCCTTTTCCTCCTTCCGATCCACCCTTTATCTTATGTTTTCTTGCGTCTTTCTCCTTCAACTCTCGCTTTTCCAGATTCGTCCCTTCACCTCTTCCCACCATCTTTCCCACCTTAGCTTTGACTTTGTTGTCTGTTGTCGTCCACACCTTTTTCGACTACACTTCTTTCTTGACCTACCGTCATTCTGTCCCCCGCCTCATGTGGTCGGTTCTGTCTAAGGTCATCCCTCCCTTAAAAATAGAGTTACCCCAGCATGAAGCACAGAAAGACCACCGTCTTTATTTGAACAGTTCATGCAGGAATGGTTCTAGCTCTCTGTCTGGTTGGCTTTCGGTTGCTCTGGTTCTAGCTCTTTAGCTGGTTCTCATGATCCATCCACACGAGGCTGGAAGGACAACCTTTACGTACCGTGAGACCACAGAGAACGGTTTATTCTGTGGAGATATTTATAGACAAGCATTAAGGTCGTCCAGAAAGTCGAGGTCCTCGGTGTCATCCCCTGAAAAATGAATACAAGAATTTAACAAGAATTTTTCTTTCCTTGTAAACTGGATATAAACACAGCTGGGCATTTTGGAGCAATATGTGGTTTACTTTCTAGGAATGTAATGCATAGAACCTCCTTAGAACAGATGTGCTCATAGTTTGGATACTGGTCTGTGTGTGTGTCATCAACAGGCCAAAGAGTTCCAACATCCCTGCATGCAAAGGATTACGTGATGTTTATCAAACACCCAACAGCAGCTGATGGATGAAAGGTAAAAAAAACACGCAGTACGTGGCGTGGGAGAACTTTTACGACCAGAGCGATGTGAAAAGACGTTCTCAGGCTGTAGTGTAAAATAATCCTGGAATGTGTCAATTATAGTTTTAGTAGATTAGTCATGGAATTTTTTTTTTTACAACAACTCAAACGTTGGCATCACCGCAGCAGCTTTCTCCTATCTGTTACCCATCTGGCAGTGCGAGCAGATCAAATTAAGATAGAGGAGATTTAAAAGTATTATAATATGTCTGGTTGTAATTTCTCTCCATGACTAACTATGCTGTGATTGGCTGCTTCTCTTGATTACTCGTACTCGACCCAAATCCTTGCTCGCCACCTGACATCATCACTGCCAAGAAAACCACACAGGTGCCGATTGTACCGGCCCTGTTTTTAACTCCCTCTTTCCTTTCCTTAACTTTACTACAATTCCATTATCCAAAAACAACATTTCTGTCCTCCTCCTGTTACGCTCTCTCCTTCCTCTGTGGTTACTGAATGAGTTTTGTCTGTTTGGATGAGCTCATAAGGAAAAGATGCGCCACGAATCCATGTGATCTTTCATCTTCCTGCCTGGGCAAAGGCTCTGACAACACGTCCCGATGCTTTCCAGCAAAACATATTGGATGCACATCCTTGCAGCAGGAGCTACGTGCAGATTTTTAAGTTTTGTTTTAAAGAAGTAAAAGAATGGAAAGACTGGACAAAAACAACACAAAGCAAAGCACAAGAAACATCCTGCAGGTCCCCAATCACCGTAACACCTTTATTCTTGTCCTAATCCAATATCTGCAAAAATAAATAGATCGCTCATCATGAAGGCTTGGGAATGTCCCTAACATGAGGGCAGAACTACAAAACTGCTTTGTGTTCTTCTCTTGCCAAAATGTCAGACGTAGATTCCTTAAAATATCCATCTGAGAACGTCGATGTGCATAAAGTTGATGCCCCTTAAAGCAGCCACTGTTTGGCAAATTCTTACATTAACTAATTAATTCTTCCTCAAGGAGCTCCCAGAGGTCTCTGGTAGTCCTTATGCCCAGTTTAGGAAACAGTAGTTGTGGAGGTTATGGAAAATGCTCCTTTGAGTATTCCCAATCCCCAGACTGGCTGGGAAAATCTCTGCAGAGAAAGTTGGGAAATATATACAGCAAACTGTTAAAAAAAAATAAAAGTTTGGATTCTCAATAAAAACACAAGGAAAAGGGAAGAGAAGTTCGTATCAAAAGAATATTGTGCTCACTGTATTTGATATCAAGAGGATAAAGGATGTAAATGATCCTTTCAATCCCAGTTTGCATTAGATTTCTAACAATGTTTGGAGGTTCATCATCAGGTCTACGATTAAGTTGTTAATTCATACTTAAAATTTTAAGGGGTTTAAATAAAGACAGCTAAATAGATTTTTTTTTATTTTGTAGGTTATTTGAGCAAACATATCGACATAAATCTGATATTTCTACTTTTAGATATTGAATCTAGTCAAACAGAAAAATGTCTCTAGACAAAACGATTATTTGTGAAACTTTCCTTCAACATTTTGCCTTTGAAAATTTCAATTGTGCCCCTTGGTGCCTGCTGGAATTGCAGAATCTTTGTCTCCCACATAAAGCTGCAGCATATAGCCAAGGATGCGATCTGAGAACTGGGTATTTTGCTTGTTACAGACAAATTATGAAATGAATCCCTATAATTTACCACACTATTTAGCTTAAAGCATGTATACCTGCAATTACCTGGAAAGCTATCCCTGTAATTAACTTCAAATGTGACAGCCGACTGACGGGGCCAAAATAAATGCTTTCCCTTTCTGAGGTGAGTGTTATAGTCAGAAAAAGCCCTCAACTGCCCGTTTGACAGACGTGGACTGTTATTGACAGGGAGAAGTGTGGAAAGACGACTGACAGGACAAATGATCAATGACAGGTGAGCTTGTACAAGAGATGGCAATCAACAGATCAAGATTTATTTCTAAAAAATGTTAGACAACTAACAGAATGTGCTTTAAGCAATGAGAATCCTTCAATTTTAAAAACCAAACAACAAAAATAATAAAAATTGTTAGAAAGAAAGATGTGTTTACAATAAGAAAAACCCAAACAATATGGAAATCTTCCCAGAATTCGGTGTTATGGAACTTGAAGCCGAGCCGTTACGAAATTCCCAATTAGGGGGGAAGCAGTTATGTAAGAATCATGGGGAGCATCCGACCTGTCTGAGCGTCTCATGACGAGAGGTCGCAGTTTTCAGGTGAGCTTGTTTGTTTTGGGACGAGAAGAGTCGCGACCCTCATTCCCATCGACATTTCTTCAAGCCAAGTTGTTAAAAACAGCAACATGGTCTCATGCTGGAAATAGAGAGGAGGGGTTTTGTAGTCTGGCCCTACAGACCCCAGTGAGAAACATAAAGACTCCCGGGTCCTGAATGAGTCGACTTACGTAACAGAACAGAACATACATGTGGCCAGAGGGTTGGGTCCTAAGGTGGGGTTTGATGGTTATATATTAGTGTCCTCGTTGCTTTGATATGTGCGATATCCCAGCTCACCTCTCGTTCATCGCGCTGGATCGACCGTCAGTAGGCGTTCAGTTCTTCGTCTTGACAGGAGGAGGAAACTCTGCAATTAGCGGGCGAGCCTCTGCATCCGCTGAACCCCAGCTTTTATTGCAATGTTTATAGACTGCACAGCAAAGCCAGCGAGTAAAGACTCCTCAGCTTTCTTCTCAAAACACCAGAAACCACTTGTAAGTGGCAAAAGTTTTAATTTGGGTGACCAAACCTTTTAAATTTGATTAGATCTGGGATAGTGTTAGTGGTGTGGATGCAAGTGCCCCCCCCCCCATGTTTGGAGGCCTGGGCCCCTTTCCAAACCCAACAATTCAAAATATACAAACAGAGAAAACCAGGTTAACCTTTCAGGAAGACAAGAAGACAGATGCAAAGATGATAGTAACTCAGCTTCCAAATGATGAAAATGCAGGTGATACTTCATTTTAGGAGTTTATAGTTTATCCAGATGTGACTACAATCTAAAGGGACCCCCCCCCCCAGTTCTGCAGGGATGCCGTGAGAATGAATGCATGAATATATTCATCAAAAACTGTCCTAGGATGACAAAAAGTTTTTATCATTGTCAATTATCTTCACGCTGTGTAAAATGCAGCATCTGCAGCTGATTTTACACAAAGAACAAAACATCTGCTGAATAGATCGAGAGCATAAGAGCAGCAAACGCATAACAAGCAGCAAAAGATCATTAATATTCACATTTCAGCATTGTTTGTCCCTTTAACTCAAATAATGAGGATGCTCTCCTGTAAATTTGTCAAGTTTTGAAAAAAAAAAAAGTTTTTTCAACTCTTTGAACGTAACAAACGGAGGCTTAAGTTTCACTCTGTTAAAGATTCTGGAAATGTGAAACATGTTTGACCCAAATATTATAACATACCAGATCCACCATCTGGTTGTAGAACCATCAAACCACAAAAAAACTCTTAACTGAGATGTTCAGTCTGTTCATGCCATACAAGGATTTAACTCTACGGTCATTTAAAAAGCTTCAAATCTCCCCAATTTTTTTCAAACACATATCCTGAAACTCACTTTATCAAATTCTAAAAACAGTTGACCTCAATTGTTCTGATAAAACTCAATGAATATTTTTATAGAAATATACTGAAAACACTGAATGGGATCAATTTCAAACACTAACGTCAAACATTTAGTGTATTTTGGGACGTCATGTGTAGTGTTTGACTTTTTCCAGTCTTTGAATTTTAGCTTTAAAACTTATTTTAATACCATTTAGTGAAAAGATTATCAATAGTTCCTCAGAAAAAAACCCCACAAGCTCAAAGGTGTGTTTTCAGAAATGTTTTCATGACTCAATGCAGGAAAATTGTTTGCTTGGAAATAATGTAGGAAAATTAATAACGTGATCACATCTCATTGGTGGAAATGTAAAATATATTACATAAAGTGTTACCAAATTGTGACCATGTGCATGTTTGACTTTGATGCTGACTGAGTGATTTTTCCATCTCTGCTGTTTGCAGCCAGGATGCAGAGGAGGAGGAGAAGGAGAAGAAAAAAAGACAAGACATTTCAGGTATGCACAGAAAAAAGAGGGCATAAACAAGTGAGTGTGTTTTGGATGACGCCACCTTCACCTTTCCTCATGGACCACAAACCAAGAGACATTTTTTTACAGCAGACATATTGATCTGTTAAAATGGGAAGGTCACAGATCGTTTAAGGGTCCCAGTTAGCCAGTGACAAAGGGAGCATGCACAAATGTGCACTGAACTGAAAAAATTTAATGCAAAATGTTAAAAAAAGAAAAGAAAAATGACAGACATGAAGAATTTGAACTCTTTATCTAAAATGAACCCTTCAGTGCCACATCACAGAGGCCTTGCTTTCAGCAGACTGAGGGAGTATCTGCAAAAAAAAAAAGTATATCAAAATAAAAAATATAGTTTAAACCTGAAATGAGGATTATAAAGTCCAAGGTCCTGAATCGGAGTAGCCGCTGGGGGAATACATTTAATCTCCACCTCAGAAGACGATCTTATTTCCAGGGCCACAAAATGAAAGTTATTTCTATCAAATGAATCACATCTAGAAGTGACTACATGAACACTGGATGAAAGGTGTGCTCCCTGGTTATGAGGAGCGTTTGCAGGGTCTCGCCTCCCTGTCATGCAGCCACTATTTTGCGTCCTTCCTTTTCACCCCGAGGTTTATTTTAGAGATAACTGAGCTGTTATTTTCTGCTTGTTTTCATGTGAATTCAACACCGCCTGCGGCATTCACCTTCACTTGAGTCACAAACGTGAACACACGCACCTTCTCCCAGTTCTGATGGCCATAACGCTTTCTAAACACCTCTTTGTATCCATCTGTGCCAGGCTCATGCAGGCTAATGTCTGTTTGTGTTGAAGTTGAAGTTTGTGTTGGTGGATCTTACGTTCCCGCTGGAATACCAAACCCAATCACCTCCATTTTGACACCTAATATGAAACCAAACCCCAGAATTAAAATGATGAAGTTGAAACGTCAAGCAGATTGGTATCAGAGGAATATGGCTAACACCAGCCTCCACTGACTCACAGCTATCGTAAACCCAAAGAATGTCTTTTGTTTGCTGTCTTCATGCCTTTTATAATAACGGCGCCCGACATGAGAAGCAACACATGCTGCTTTATGGGCGTTTTATCCACAGTGCCTTGCAGTACTGTGAATGGATACTTTTTCAATATCGGAGGCCAAAGTGGGAATCAAACCTAACACTGGCAATGTTATTGCAACCACTGAAATTTAAACGCAAACACATCAGAGCCACGGGTCGACCCTGGAATCCATGTTTGATCCAGAATCTCCCCTCTCTCTCCACCGGGAGATGATGTAATCAGGCTTTGCTCTTTGTTTCTTCTGTTTTGAGCTCATGCCTGTTCGAAGCAGGAGTTGTAAGAATATAATCAACGTTCTGAAAGTAAAACTATTAAAGTATTATAAAGTGTTCATGGGGACTTGATTCTTTTTTTCCTACCTATCCCTCTGTTTTGCATAGAAGTGTCATTTTCTACACAGATAAAGATTCTGAACGGCCTCAGCTGACTGTGTGTGATGCAATAAACATTTCTATATATTTAATTATGGGGATTTTAGATCACAAAACAAAAAGAAACCGAAATCCACTTTGAATTGTCATTTATTTTATTGTTAAAACCATAATACGGTAATGAAAGAAAATGTCCACACATTATTCAGACATTATTCACATGTATATTATGCTAGTTCCTGTCCATGACGACACGCAGGAACATCCATATATCTTTTAAAGCTCTGTATTTCAATCCCTGTTGCCAAGCACAAAAACTAAAGGTCAGAATCAGAAACTCTGATTGGCTGATTGGCTGTGATGCATCCACTGACGAATTGACGAATAGCCATTATCCGAAATGTTGAAATAGCTTCTATTCTGGAAAGGTGACTCTTTGGAGGAATTCTGGATCCAGATCATCGGGATCGATGGCAGAATAGTTTAATCCTTGAGCCATATCCCAATGTTTTTGGGGGAGTCCTGCTAATTACAACACTCAGAGAGTCAAAACCCCCAGAGACGCACCTCGGTTAACCTCGGCGGAGGTAAATATTATGCTTCTAATGACCTGAACCAGGTGGTCTCAACGACTACCTCAACTGGCTTGGTGACGTAGCGGATTGAGCTCACAGTTAGCTGATGAACAAACCTTCTCATAAAACCGATGCTTGTAAATGCAGATGGATTTTATCTTAAGAGAAACTGTGATGGTGTGTATTATTTTTATTGAAGAGACGCGGATACCTACAAGAAAGAAGGAGGCTTAAGCACCCAGCTAACCCCTCTGCCCGCAGGGCATTTCTTCAGCCGCTGAGCCCATGCTTTCAGATTTCATTTAGCATAAGAAGGAAGGATATCTCCACATGTCGGAGTCTAGCTGGGAGCTTTTCTTGGCCGCTCCTGCCAAGGTGTGGGGTTGTGTAATGGCAGGATGTAGGTCTGAATGCGGTTCAGCCAACTAAGGTGGAGTTTCTAACTAAGGAGTTTCTTTAAGGGCACTGGGTTTGTGTAACTAGGATGAGAAGGGAGGAGTCGGTACCCAGCCATCAGTCTCTATCCTTGGCTGTGGATGCTGAGAGGTCTGGCTCGGACAACGATAGAGCATGCAGTGAGATATATGAGGAACATCTGCTGGTGCATGAAACTCAGTGGGAATGAGATCTATGTGTCTGCGTTTTGCCTCCAGTTCTGAATCTGAGTTTGCTGATAATCAGTGAAAAAAGGTTGGATCATATGGTGCTAAAATGTCACCCTGTTTAACAGAATACAGATAATTATCCTGGAACTCTGTGATAAATTTTCCAGAAAAAGAAATTATCTGAGCTTGTGAGGTCATCATCGGAAAATTCTGGGAAATGTTTGTATGAAAAAATAAAATCCTGAGGCAAAAATTATTTTTCTTCCACAGAAATTGGCTGAAAGCCCTGGACTAGACTCAGAGGGGCCTTTTGAAAATACAGACTCTAAATTGTCCCACATTGTCACGGTGAAACGTTTGCAAAAATGTCACAGTGTCTTCATTGACTCCCAGAGGACAACTACAGCTTCTGTAAATTTGAGTTTTCGTTCATTTGTTGTTTAAATACAGTTACTGTTAACTAGTTTTTCACACACAAGCCAGAAACTGATGTAGGGTTTGCTTAAAGATAGCTAAAGCTAAAGAATTGAACCTGAAGACAGAATATCTGAAGCTGGAAAGATGTTCACATCTCCACACTAAACGTTCTTAAACAGAAGGGAACAAAACACATCCACACCCACTCTATAAAAAATGCAGGGAGGAATCCTTTGACGTCACGGCTCGGCTAATGCTATGCTATATTTGTTAAGTGCATGGGCTGAAGGAACAGCTTTGAGATGTGGAGAAGTGGAAAATGTTTGTATTAAAGGGTTTTAGAGCAGGATCCTCCTATTAATCACCGCAGACGCTGCCAGTGCAGCAAATAAAAACGTTTATGGCTCATAACAGAGTTATTCCAACTGTTCCTCAGGAAACCTAAGTTGAGGTGGTATTTACTGATGATGAGCTGCAGCCTGCAGGAGGAAACAAGGTGCTTCAGTCTTTTCTAAGGCAGAAATACAGCAGTAACCTATTTATTTCAATGTATTGATTCTGAGTGGCATATTTTTGAAAGATTGTCCATGTGTGACTAACTATTGCTGGGCAAATACACTCCAGGCATAGCCTAGCAGAGTGAAACCCGGCTTCAGCCCTCCCCCAATTCACAGACTCCTACAATCGTCAAATCCTCTTCTGTTGGGTCTGAATGATACAGTTGTTGATTCGCACTAAATGAGTCACACAGTGTCACTCCTTAAATCATCAATGTTTACTTCCATGTGTGTCACCGAGATTATTTCAGTGCTAAACTGTGTGATGTATGCCAAATATGATACCGAAGATCTCATCCGTCGAAGGGTTTTAATGTCTCTCTTAGCCTGCCTTCAGTTTTTTTTTTTTACATATGTTGTGACATTCATGACACAGTTGGCCCTTCTCTGGTCAAGTTTTCCTGATACTTTATTAAATTGCTGTTTCATCCCTGTTTGAACCCACAATCCAACTCCAGGGAAAATGACCAAAAAGCGCCTGGTCCTCGGCCTTTCTCCCACATTCTGACTTTCCTGAAGAAGTCTGGGATCGTGGTCATGCTGATTAGTGCCTTAGGGACGGATGCGGCTATATTTTTATATCGGAAACACACCCAAAATAAGGGACATTCTGGAAAAGTGGTGGGGTGGGGTTAGAGAGGGAGAGAGACGGAGAAACAGGGAAAGACAGAATGAGGATAATGTCCCCAAACGTGCCACAGATGTTTCTGCCGTCCTCCTCATCCACGGTGAAGAGAGGAAAACTGCCTTCTGTGCAGTTAATCTGTTTTTGATTAATTTCCCTATAGACACAAAACTGCCTCAGACTGCCGCATCATGTTAAGCATTTTGTGTGTTTTGGCTGAATGATCTGATTGCGGAGAAGCTATGCAAAAATATGTATATCACTGAAAAACTGATAACAGTCCACAGTCAATACTGTGGCCAACACTGGACTTGAAACCACCCAACTGCCCCCAAGTAAAGTTCCTGTAAACTGAATGACTATTGCCCCCAAAAGAGACTTCCTGCTGGGTGGGAATTGAACCCACTTCAAATGTTTGGCAGGCGGCTACGCTTACCACTATTCAACCAATGACCTACGAGCTTTGAGGGTTTAGTTTCTCTAGACTACTTAAAATTTTAATAAAACAATTATTCATTTATTCATCTGAGTGCTCTGCTTGCAGAGAGGATATGCAAAAATACAAGTTACTCCATATTCTGATCAAGCCAGGTCCCTGTGGACTGCTCTCCTGTACGAGACGTAGCATCAGCTGGGAACTGAACCCAGGTCCACTGCTTGTCAGGCAGCTATGCAAACCACTACTTCACCAACGCTACCAAAGCTAAGCAAAATTATGTAAAATTGTTCAATGAAAGAGAAAATCAAAACCATTCTTCCTCTAGTCAAAGAGATGATCGCAATCGTTCTGCCGGTCACGGGTCTGCCAGGCGAAGGACAGGGTACACCCCAGATAAGATGCCAGGTTATTGTGAGGCCAAATAGAAAGACAAACAAACAGTCATACCAACAGACCACTTGGGCTGACTTAAGTGTTAAACAAGGTAAGCTGCATAATTCTGAGTGTGGGAGGAAGCTGGAGAACCTGGAGGGAACCCACACAGACAACATGTAAACTCAAGGAGTTGAACCCAGGACTCACTTCTTGCTGTTAGGTTAGAGCGCGACCCACCGAGCCAGCATGCCTCAAAATTTAAAACATATTCATATATGCATTTAGCTGCCATGCTTGCTAAGAAGCTATCTCACTGAATAAATGTTATTTTCTTATCCGACCAAGTTAAGCTACTGCCACCCGCAAAAACACACTGCGTTGGCTGGGAATCGAACCCAGGTCAACTGCTTGGAAGGCAGCTATGCTAACCACTATACCACCAACGCCACAGCTGTTCTTCGAAAACCAAAAAAAAAACAAAGGACACTGATATATTTATTTAGCTGCTTTAATTAACTTAAATAAATATCACCGAAAAAATATATATGAAGTGATAAAATTATTTATTTATTCTATATACTGAATTAATGCCCAAAGGGGAATTAGTGTCACACTAATTAGCACTCCAGACCTGGACAAACTGTGGGCCACATACGGCCCTTCGTACGTCCCTGTCCGGCCCATTTGAGGCTAATCATAAATTACCTGCAGACAAATTACACAAGTTACATGAAATAAACACACAATCTCTGTTGCCTGATATGAATATTCACAGAGGTTTTATTCTTCTGATTATCAGCACCAGCTAAATACCAAAGTATTTATTGCATTTTATAAAAGGAGAAAGTTGTGCCCTCTGACACAGTTCAGAGGGTAAAAATTAAGTGCACAAACCTGGATTATATGAAGAAACATGAACTAATCCCATCAAGTATTCATGATATATTTTTAATTAATTTGTTCATCTCTAAAGATATCAACATTGTTATCACCAACAGCATTTATCATTCTTACTACCATCAGTATTATTATTCTTAGAATTATTAGTTACTACTACTTACAATAATAATAATAATAATAATAATAATAATAATAATAATAATAATAATAATAATAATAATAATAATAATAATAATAATAATAATAATAATAATAGTAGTAATATTGGTCTCCTGATGTACTTGAGAAGTGAATGTTTATTTTGCTCCTATAAGGGTGCAAAGACAGTTTAATGGACAGAGACGCATTTGTCAAAGATGACAACAACCTTTCATAATATTGGATGAGGGGTTTATTCTCAGAGGGGATATCAGAGACCATATGTTAAGTATTCCTCCATCAGAATCTGCGAGGATTAACAACTCCCTTGGTAAATGGTGAGAGGAAACAAGAGGAAGACTGAACCAAACAAAGAGAATGGTGTTGATGGATGAACATGGATTCTGTTTTTCAGTTCATAAACTGTGAGCACAGATCTGTAAAACAAGAGTTCCAAAAAAACATGCTAACATACTATGTGCTGAAGGATCTTAGCATAAAGGTTTCATTACCTTGGCATTTCAAAAAGACTTTTTAATCTCTACACAAACAAACTGGTGTGCAGGGACAAAAGAAGCATCGAAAGAGGTAAAAATACACAATGGTGATTTTAAATACAATGAATTAAATAAATTAATGAAAAGTTACCAACTGAATTATGTCATCAAACTTAGCACCGTACTGCAAATTTGCCCTTTTTCTAGCCCCATGGAAAACTCCCCTCCCATCATATTTCAGATTATTTCTTCTTATTTTGCTTTAAAATGAAGGTATTTAACATTAATTTAATAAAAGCAGATTGTTATTCACTTTTTCCATCATCTCACTGCTGAAGTTGAGTCTCTTAATGTGTACCTTGGCTCAAAGATGTTTATTTTAGCCAGCAGTGCTTTGATTCTACTTCCTGTTTATCAAATTACTCACAGGGGTTTCCAATCAAAGCAAAAAGCATGAATAAATATGATAAAATCGACCCTCATCCAAACTTCTAATTCCAGTTCCCACCAAATATTACTGATTAGTACTTCAGAACCTCTTGTGAAAGTGGGTGGATTCAGTCTCCAGTGTGGCGTTTATCCTGTAACTATCAATGTGGATCCATCATTTCCATTCCTTCATGGAATCAGCATGTTGACCCCACCCCTCCTCCACCCATCTGTTGTACTTTACTGCATCTGTGGTGTTTGTGGAGCTAAATGGCGCTGGAATGTGTCACACGGATCTGGCTCGGCTGACATGGAGTTGGACGAGAAATACTGCAGAGCTCCGTCGCCCTAAGGGTGTTTATCCTGCATAAACGGCGTGTTAAACTGTATAAAATGAAAATCAGACGTTTTGCTACTGTCGCTGAGGTTGAGACAAGGGAGAATCGCTAAGTAAAATCAGTGCACGTCTGGGACTGATGCTTTTAACAATGTTTACCCGCATTGGGCTTGAACAGAGGTCAAACCTGATGCAGCTGGCTGACATGCTTCACCTCTGAATCACTCAGTGAATTACATTCATTTTCTTTCTGTTGCCTGAACAAACCCTCATAAACGTATTATTTAATCTGACGTTAACGTAAATCCCATACACGCCTTTATTCACCACACACTTCAGGTTATTGACATTCTTCTACTTAGCTTCTCTAGTCCTAACAACACTGATAATACACATTATGTAGCTTCATGGCTTCAATTGTTGTGTTTCCTTGTCTTCTCTGTTGCCATGCAAGGATAAAACACATTTGGCAATAACAAGATAGCAAGATCGTCAGAAAGATCGAAAGCCAGATAAATAGCAAAGTAGATAGATATACTAAGATAGTTGAGATAGAAAGATAGATAGCAAGCTAAATAGATTAGTAAGTAGATAGTAGGTTAGATAGTTTGATGACAAGCTAGATACCAATAGAAAACTAGATAAACAACAAGAGTGAGGCTCACTAGCCTGTTAGTTTAATTGACATTTCTTCCAAAACTTCATCGTTCTGACATAAAATATTTTTTTTAAAAAGCCTCAAGTTATCAGACGGGCTTCAAGTAGGGCATCTTGAGGACACGTTGGAGGTCAGCTGGCAACGATGTAGAGCGATCACGACTGATACCGAGGTATTTCTGTTCCGGGGGGGTTTCTTTGAAGTGAATGACTTGTAAACTGGAGCTCAGCCGTGTGCCAAAGGATTCCTGCCGTGTGTCTGCTGGGATTCGCTGTAGCTTTGCTCTTGCCAGTGAGCTCGGACCTTCATTCCTCAAAACTCCACCTTAATCTGAGACTTCTGCTTTTCATTGCCTGTTTGCGAGGTTTGCCCTCTGGATGCTTCACTAAAGCAATACTTCCCTAATCTAAGAGTTGTGAGTCAGTGTGTATGTGTGCTGTTTTGTCTCAGCATTGCATCAAATTGCACATTAGTATGTAGAAAGTGATGTGTTTACATGTGTAGGAGAGGATATATGTGTTTGCATTTATTTAAAAGGTGCAGAGCAGTGATTGATTCTGTTTTTTTTGGGTTATCCTTATTTCTAAAGTTTAGTAGGTATGTGGAAGAGGGATGAAAAACTGGGACAGATAACGTCAGATGAAGAACATGAGGTGTATTTGGTTGAGGAGGACTCCTTCTCTTCCTGCAAATTAAAAGATTAAATTTTCTGGCCACAGCTGCTTTGTCTTTCCCACTTGAGTGGGGAGTTATTAGACAGCTCTTCCACTGAGTTCTCCACAGGAATGCAGTTTGCTTCACAGTTTTACATCACATTTTATAATCGCCGTAGCTAATAATGAGAGGAATGTGGGACAAATGTTAATATTGTAGTTACAATATTGATCCCAGAGGAGAGATTCGCTGCTTCTCTGGAGGAGAAAGGTCAGCTGTAGGAACAATTTTTATTCAAGGACACTTGAGCAGGGTGGAGGCACGTCTTTTTAGAAATTTGGAAGCCAGCTGCTGACCCAGGCAAAGGAAAGGAGGTTGATTTATTTCGCAAGCTCTTGCATCAGTGTGCCAAAAGTTAAAATGAATGAATGAATGAATGAATAAATAAATAAATAAATAAATAGAATCTTTATCACAACAGCAACATCAATAACCACGGCTAATTAGTTTAATCTCAGTGTGTGTGAGTCATGGGACCCAAATCAATACAGATTAATTACAGGGTGGAAGATACATCATCAAGGCAACTGTTGCTTTTGGGTAGGATGTTGGTTTATGAGCGTAGTTCATCACCGTGGAGATCTTCATCATTTCTCCTCCGATACAGAAATACATAAATGATCAACTCTCTATGCCAGAAGCTAAATATAGATAGATAGATACTTTATTAATATCTGCTGCAAATTCTCCCTTATTCTGAAGGAAGATAATTCTACTGGTTAACTGCATAAAGAGGTTAAAATTCACATGTAAAGATGTAAAGAATGTGAAGAATATTTACTTTCTTTTGTTAACATAAAGAGCTATTGGGTTAAGCCTCGCCTTAACGCCATAATAACGGCAATAGTTCCACAGCGAACAGATTACGTCACGCTCAGCCGTTCTAAACGACTATAATTAAATCAAAGGTCTCATTGGTGGCGACTGCATAGCGGTATTTTATTACCCTCACATCTGCGTGTTTTGATTTCATTACAGTCAGCTGGAAAACAGAAACCAATCACTGAAACCTGACATCCAGGAACAAATTCTTTGTTCAGAAGTTCGTCCTCCCACTGAAGGGCAGATTCAAATGAAGCATTTCCAGAGAATAAAACACTTCATGCAGCAAAGCAGCAAATTACAACTTTTGATTTTATCTCAACATCTGATCTTATTGTTTATTTTGTCGCATTCCTGACGTCCAGCAGACTTGAGTTATACACACATACACACACACACACACACACTCACACGCATGCCCACACACATAGGCTCATCTCCTCAAATGTGCACATATACAAATGTGCTGAAGTTGGACTCAGGATTAGGTTTGTCGGTCAGTGAATTAATTAGATTTAATCATCCACTTCTAACCTGATAACTAAAGAAAAAGAATGAAAATCTGAATTTTGTTTCAAAAAAAGGCATTCTCAAAGTGGTGAAACTCTTCTCATTGGTCACACCTGGATCGCAATATCTGCCTCTGAATCAGGACTGCATCAACCCTCCAGCTTTTATGAATCTTTATGCTTCAGTTTCAGTTTGTAATAAATGCATTCACCCGGAATGGGGAGCAGCAGCACAGAGTGAGACACGTTTTCTGACCCCTTTGCTTTCGGCACTTTACTGGACACGGCTCAGCGATAAACCAGATGTTTATTGATGGCTGATGTGGGCGGATCGCTGCTATGCTGCCAAAAACAACTGTGGCGCTTCCCAACTGCTAAACAGAGCTTTACTCTGAAATTACGTTTTGTTATCTTTACATTCTTTATGTTTTTTTCCACATTTATTCTTGTGTCTTGCTTTCATTTTATAACTTAGGTCAGCATTCTGAATACCTCCCTACAATTTCTTTATTGTAGAGAATTTCCCACCTGCACCACTAGAACAAAATCATTTATATATGTTGTTATTTTAGCTAGAAATATGGACTTTTTTCCACATTGAAATACTAAAAGAAAGCTCCTATTGCATTTAAAACCTTCATATTTCCACACTTAATTTTCAGGTGGGCCTGGATTCAAACCAACACCAGGTCCGTCTTTGACACTCTGACCTGTAGACTAACATTTTTCCCTGCGCTCCAAACCCAGATTGGGTTCAGGCTCTCGTTCCTGGCGGATCATTAATAGCATTGCACCCAGAATATTTAACTGTTATTGCGATGTTATTTAACACAATATTTAGCTTGACTCCATGCAGACAAATGGGCCTTATTAGCACTTGTAGCTAACGGCTCTAACTTGGATCGGCACAGCTCCGTTGGCCGTGAACCAGGGCGCTAGCCATGCTCTGACAAAAACCAGAGGCTGTGTAACTCGCTGGGTGATGATGGTGATATTAAATTAAATTAATGAGACTCTCAATCAACTGTCGGCTCTGCGGCGCCTGGTATCCAAAAGCTCTACGAATCTACTGCTTTCAGAATTAGGTCAGGTACACACTGTAGCACAAAACTGTGCAGTTAATAAAACAAAGACGACAATTTCCATAAAATTCTATGTGGCTTTTGGATAATGGAAACTGTGTCTGCTGGGGTATATGAAGTCAGAGGTTACTGAGTTATGTCTTGATGTATTAACATGAACAAGGTAGTTTATGAACGGTGAGATAAATCAGAGGTTTCCCAATGAGTCTGAAGGAGTACTGTTTGAAAGTTGAGCCCCCATGGATGGGAGAAGGGAGATAAGAACACAAAACCAAATGTGAGGCATGAATGACGCCAGACGCCAGCTGGATCACGTACTTCACGTACTTATGGCCGTTTGAATTGCTGCTGCACCTTTTCAAGACTTGTCGTTTGCGTCATGACTCAAGGGGGAGCGATCAGTCAGGTTAGCTCCTCTGCTGAAAGCTACAGTCCTAATTCGATAAGTGGCGACGGTGAGTCAGCGAAGTTTCACGGACCGGCGTTCAAATTTTGTTGGCACGTGTTCTGAACATCTCGAGCCCCAGTCTCTCCGCTGGGTGCATGAAATCGATGTTGTGCCTCAGCATACAAGCACACCTAGTTTTGCAGTGTTGTGTTACTACGTAGCCTGCGGTGTTGACACTGTCTGCAGCTGTCTGCAATAAATCCAGAAATTTCCCATTGATTATAATCAGCTGTTGCAAACTGCTCCCAAACAACGAAAAGCTCACGTTTTCCAAGGAGAGCTTTATTTTGAGTCATTGGATGGAAAGAGTGATTCCAAATTCTACTTTAATTTCCCCTGACGTCTCACCTCGGTTTAATTTTGATGTGAGACGTCTCGTACCAGCAGAAATAAAACCTTCAAGAAGGACTTAGTGGCATAAATCAGGTAGGACAACCTGGAGCCTTCATCACGGTGTTCATCTGTCTTCTATCTCATCCTCACCTGCAGGCTGCAGACCACAAACCAACCAGGATGGAAGAAACAAACATCAAGTCCTCTAAAAACATCGTGCAAAATGCAACAGATACTCTCCACAATAAACCATTCTGCACAGATGAAAGCGGACAAATCATTCTCAAACACGATGAATCTCTCCAAGATGGTCTTTCTATCTCTGATCTATATTTATTGATTGTTATCTCTCGTGCAATGATTTAAAAGCAGAACTAACAGTTGTATTTCCCTGGAATTAATTTTGTCTTATTTTTCCACGTAGTGTAGTCAATAATTCTATTATGGTTTAATATTCTGATCACTTTCTCCATTAATCAAGTGATTATTGGCTTTGTAATTATTTTACTGTATATATGCAGCATCCAATTTACCAAAGACAACAATAACCTGTATGTCTTTATTTTGTACCCCAAACAATCCAAATCCAACAAAATGTTTTTTAAATGTGGAATGAAAGAAAAAAAACAAAACTTTTGCACAGTATGAAATAAGTTAATTTTTGAACACTTCTACCATCGTTTTCAAAGCAAACATTTTTAAGTAATGGCAAATTAAAGCTGTTGGAGAAATGTAGAGCACTAAAGCAGTAGAATTTACAGCACAATAAAAAATACTCCAGCTTGTACTTATACCGAACTTGAGTAAATATTACATTCCGCCAGTCTGACGTAGAACAGAGTTGTCCTGAATGCATCACTCCGTTGAGCAGCTCGTCTGACCCTGTTTTACTGCAGACCTATATTTCTTATCTCACCTCTGACTGCTCTTACTTTAAAGCTCCCTTGATAAGGAATAAACTCTTAATCTCAACAATAAATATCTGGGGATTAGCAACAGGTTACACGTGTAATGCAGGTCTGCTTGTGGTCAACACCGTTTTTACCGGATAGATAAGGTAACCTGGTGATCCCAGCGGCGGCCTCCTCTTACTCTGTCTCTCTGGGCCTGAGATGCAGATGAGATTAGTCTCTGTTTCAGAGCTCCACTCGCCTCCAAAAGCAATACCGACTGCACATTTTTCAACGGTGGAATCACGTGCACGTGTGGCATTAACGAAATGCATTTGGGATCAGTCCTATCTGCTTCATTCATCACTGTGTCAACACTGTCGTGAGCCGTGCGTCATTCGTGTGGATGAGGACAGCTTTTCATCTGGAAATATTTACTTAGATTCCTGGATTTCAGCTCTAAACCTGCCAGTAAATGCAAATGAAGATTCCAGTTAACATACCACGAAAACATTCTGCCTGTTCTCTGTCATGTTTTTGCCCTGTCTAGTCATAAATCCATGTTAAACGATGGAAGCAGGTTGGACAAAAAAGGAGTCACGTGAAGAGGACAAAGCATTTTCAGCATCTGGAATTTATCAGGCTTACATTAATCCAATAAAAGTGTTTAAAATAGCAAAAATACAGGTGGTAACCTTTATGATAAGGACCAACTAAGTAATGTTTGTGTTTGTAACTCATATTTCTGGAACAAGCGCCATGCTAATTTGCCATTTTCAGCATTTTTCTGAAAAAAATAAAATAAAATAAAATAAATAAATAAATAAATATATATATATATATATATATGCAATATATATATATGCAATATATAATATATATAAACTAACTAACTAACTAACTAACTAACTAACTAACTAACTAACTAACTAACTAGTGGATTTTGGTCATTTTACCTTCTGACCAAAACTACATCATTCTCTTGACATTACCATGTCTGCTGGTAATGTCAAGAGTCACATGTCTGAACTGAGCTCTCCCATTGGCTGTACCATCATTTCCAATTACAGTGCATGATTCGGATGTATTCATAGGCGAATGCAAATAAGAAACACACATATAGGTTTACATATGAATGTTGTAAATATTTCTTTTCAGCAGTAAAATATATACAAATTGTAGTTGCATCTCCTAATAATGTATACCCTGTAAGTGTTTATTTGGTAGCAGGGTTAGCCCGGGTTGTGCAGAAAAATTGGACGTGTGACTCTCCTCAAATGAATTCGGCATCACGTGCACCCATGATCCCCTTCAGGAAGACGCCTGTGAGGTCCTCTGCATTAAATCCTCTCTCAGCTGCAGCTTTGTGTCGGTGAAAACAACCTCGGCTGCAGAGCTGCTGCGGTTTGAAGCGCGCCGTGACTCAGGAAGAACGATTGTCTCCCATTTATTAAATTGTTTATGGCAACGATGACAACTTGAAACTCAAACCACCTGTACGTTGGCTCCTTTGCTGGTGTCCATAAATCTACAAAACAACTGACATCAGCCAGTGAATACTTGACAATAACAATTTTATTTAACATTTTTAGACCTCATATCTTTTGGTGTCAACTGATGACTGCATTATCTATATCATTTTAAACAAGCTTTATTTGTCAACTGAAGTTCAGTTTTTTGACAAAGCAACCAGAAAAGTGCAAAGGATTAAAAATGCAACGATAGACTCAAAACTTAACCGAAACAGTGTGAATGAATGAGTGTGAATTAAAACCCCATTTTAATATATAACCAACTTTTTCATATAAAGCATTTGATTTAATCACATCAGCTTTGTCACTACCTCAAAACACACTTAATTTTCCTCTCTAAGTGTTGGGTTTCCTGTTTTTGTGTAATCCTTCATATTTTTTGCCATGTCAGTGTCAATTATTAGAAAGATGCTGTTCAGGGGTCCAACTCATTTCCAAACGAACTTTCCTGGACCACAGGATCCAGACATAATGCAGACAGGAACAGGAAAATGCTGCAGCCAATAAAGAAAACCACGAAGGAACGACAAGAGTAAAGCACCTTTTTTGTGCTGCTGGATTAAACAAACTGTTCCATATGTGGCTCTGTGATGGAATGAAGCTCCTTAAAGGCTGCTCATCCCTCCAACTCACACAGCATGCACACCGGCACGATCACAGTTCGGGAATGTTTACCTGCTGGGAAGCCTTCATTCCCAGCTCGTCTGACCATCTCCACGTTCCACTCTGGGAACTCAGGGTCAATCAGGAGTTCATCTCACATCCAAAAATACCTTTCGCATCACTTTGGCAAAATAACACACGTTTGTGTGTCTGTTTGCTTCTGGGGCCTGCAGCTCCATGAAAATGGGAGTTTAAGCAGAATGTGTAATCATGATGTCGCTTTGTGCATGCAATATAATTCAGTCAATCCAAATGACTGGACACATTTTCTTCTTCCTGGGCTCTGCTTTCCCTTCATATTGCTTCGAACCGCTGCTTAGCAGGACCGGTGCATGTTGGGGTCAGCCAATCAAATCCATAACAAACCATGAAAAATATTTGGCCCTTCCTGCGCTCTCATCCGGCAGCAGGAGCAGCCAGGAGCTCAGAAACCAGAGCCAGGGAATGTGTGCTGAAATGTTATCACTCGTCTACAAATACGTCAAACACTTTCTGTTTGGAAGTTAGATTGTTGACATTTTTATTTTCCAAACCTGAGGCGGCCATATGTGAGACCCTAATTCTAACCCTAATAAATCTGCGGTCTTTAATCTGAAATTACTATTGTGTACTCAAAGAGGACTAAAGATGTTTTGCTAGATTTAACAGCCACAAATGACACTATAGCCACTATAACACAATTTCATCAGTACAAACTCTAAAAATACATTTTTATATTTTAAAATGCAGACAGAAGTTGCCAATCAATGAAGTCAAATTAATGCTGATGAGATTGATAATTTAAGATTCATTTTTTAAACCGGTACGTGGGTGGATGTGAAAAGTTGGCATCGCTGTATTTCAATTCTTCTGTTTGATATGAAGGATGAAGAGCAACAGGAAGTGACCCCAGTCAGATGTACAGCTGCAGCATCAGCTGGTGTTTCCTCCTGTTCCGCACAGGTGAGGAGTGAGTTCACCTCCACCCTTTGGCTCACTCCTGTTGTGTCCAATTAACACGCCCTCATCCCCAGGTCATCAATAGTCACACGATCGGTGACGCATGTCTGGATCCCAACCGGTCACACAAACTAACCTTTAGTGTGTGGACACAAACACACGTGGACATTTGATCCATGATTGACGTCAGACATAGAAAGCGTGAACATTCCTTGACTACCAGCATCAGTCTAGGTCTAGTCGTCCCTTATGGACCCCCCTTCAGTCCCAACTGATCCATTTCAAAGCAGGTGTTAGGGTTTAAACCCCACAATTCTATCTAATCCAATCCACTTTATTTCTATAGCACAATTTAAGTAAACACAAGGTTTCCAAAGTGCTGCACAGTAAATAAACAACACAACAGATGCCACATAAAACAATGAACACAATGCGATTAAATAAAATATAAAATAAGAAAAATCCAATAAAATACGTTAAAAACAGAAATAAAAACAGATAAAAACAATTAAGATAATGTGAAATAATGTGCGCATTCGCGCATCAACACTCATGACTTCACTTCATTGTCGATTTTTGTTAGGCAGTCACGTGATACCATACGTGCATTCTATTGGCCGACGGTATCCGGAAGTTTGCGACGTTCTGTGAGTCTCGGACTTGCATGTGACACAACAGTGATTTAAACAGTCAATAAGAGTGTGGGAAAAGGTAATACAGGTAGAAGGTGGTTCAACATCAGTATGGGGAGGGTTCAGAAATGTTTAAATTACCGTAAATAATAAGATGAATAGTTTGTCGCTACATTGCGGAATTCGTATTCGCGTATGGTTCCAGCGAGTAACGAGGGCGCAATGTAATACGCAAATTCAGCACTCTAGATGGTGTCAAATGCCACTAAAGAGGTCTGTTTTAATGATATCAGGCACTAAGTGCAGTACATTAATAATAACAGGTCTTGCATCCAGTTGTCTTTGGATTATTCAATAGATTTGGTTGCTTTAATCACCTTTGGTTTGCAGAGGAAAAAGCAAAAATGGAAGCATTTAGTGGGTAAAAAGGAAGAACAAATGTCCCTGCTGCTCCCCTGCAGCTCGTCTGTTCTCCTCCCGTCGCCTCCCGTGTGACTCACTCTGGCCTCTCGTCCTTCTCACTTAACACTCCCTCTTTTGACAGGGACACATTTGTTCAGGACAGACTTAAAGTCTCCACATTGAATGTGCTTCCCGGCACAAGGCCAATTATCCTCCGCTGTTCCTCTCACCCGCTGCGCCGTCTGCCGTTGACTAACCGATGACGCGGTTGCGTTTCGAGACGTCACTGCAAGATCAGGCAGCAAAGGAAGGGAAAACTGGCAGCCTGGTGTCTTTGAACAACTTGGATCTCTTCTTCAAAGGTTTGGGATCGGTGGACGATGCAGACAAACAGCACATCTTTCTCTATATCTGCCACTGGTAATAAAACCTCCTGGGGAACTGAAGGCCGACTGGCGAACCGGTCAGGTTGGCAGCCTGGTGATGTTTTTATCTGCTGTCATGTCTCCATTCAGTTGTTTCCACGTCTGACCCCTGGAAACTGTTTGACAGGGCAGCTGTTGGAGGCTGCTCCTTAAATACGACTGATTTCCAACATAAATACACACTTGAAGGAGGTAATAAGGCTCCAGTCCATTACAAAATGAGAATTATGAGATGCTTCCCTTCATAAATGGACTTTATTTCGACCTCTTCTCCCTCACGTCAGATGGAGTCAGTTTGAGGGGGTTAGGATGCCTCTGGGGTGCCTCCATGTGAGGGTTTTTCTGGGCATGGCCAAGTAGGAGGACACCCAGAACTTGTTGGATGGGTTGCAGTTCTTCAGCAGTGGAAAGCCTCTGGACCCCCCAGAGGAACTGGAAAATTTCAGATGGATGGATGGATTTGTAGTTTTCTCTGTGCATCGCCATCGTCCTCCTCAGGGGAACATATTGATATCTATCCTTGGTCCATCACACCTGATCCTTAGGGAGTATCTCCTTGTGTTTATCTGTGGGTGGGCTGCCGTCATCTCAGCTTAAAGCACATTTCCACATCATTTGGAAAGGATTGGGACGTGAGGTGAAATGTAATGTGAGTTTAGTGAGTGGATGAAAACCATTCATCCCCCGCTGGGAGAGATTTATAATTCTGTGGTTCGCATTAGAGGGGACATAAAATACTTGAGATGGGTAAACACTCTTTGCGAAGGAGACAGGAACAAGGGATTCAATCCAGCCTTGGTGCAAACCCGAGGCGAAGAGGGTGTGGCGACTCAAGGCTGAACAGAGATTTTAATGTCCGTCTTTATTTTAGTCAAAATAAAGTATATTCACATTTGTATTAACTTCAGACGACTCTTATTCCATGTCTGATGTTGCCCCTTGAAGTCAAGTAGTCCAGTTAATACCTTCACTGTGGATTATTTACCACGACCCTAACCTTTCTGTACTGGTCAATCTGGAATAGTAATAACATTGATTGTTTGAATGCAGCAGAATAAAGCCGACGTTTTCATCTGATGAGATGAATCTGAACTCAGGACTGAACGTTGACCTGAAGGATTAAACGGAAGCCTTCAGGATGAGACAATCGGGCTGGATCACAATCAGTCGGACTGAAGGTTATCTTCTGCTTAAAGCCTCTGACCCTTCAGCATGTCCACCCTGAAGCCGTCAAGGACAGCAGCAGGACCCCCCCCCCCTCCGAGCTTCAAACGTTGATGCCCTGGTTCCCCATCCAACATCTGGCCCTTACTTGCAGGACAATAGCAACAAGAAGCACATAGATTTTCAAAATAAAAGATTTACATCAAGCATTTCGGGCCCGTATGGATTGATTTAATTTAATAAATTCAACATGTATGTTACATGTTGTCTGATAACTTTATTAATTTGACTTCTAAACATACACATCCAGAGAGTCCACATAAGGCAGTAAGCATGAGTATCACAGGGAACAGACCAACCCATGCTGTCAAAATATTGTCTTATCTCGTCGTAATGTTGGATTTATGCAATTTGTAACTCAATGACAAATAGAGTGAATTTTGGGTTCAGCACAGGAGATATTAATGGAATGGGAAATGCCATTTCCTTGTATATAATGAATGGTTTGCACGGCTTTATCTACTTATTCATGAAAAAGCCTGGAAAAAGAGGAAGAGAACCCCCCTCCCCATTCTTGCATCAGAGGTCATAATTTTAGCAGCATTTGAGCCAAGAACTGTTGAATAATGCTGCTTGAACACTAGATAAGAGAGACCTGAAGTTGTCTGGTTGTGATTTAACTTCCTGAGCAAATGCTTTGGGGATGAAATCATAGACATATAGAAGATATTAACTTCTGGAAAATTATGTCATTTAAAAAATGCTATTTGGGAGCCAAAACCAAAAGTGTACGACAAGCTGCTGCAGGGCGTTTGGCAGAGATCTTATATCGATTCAGAAGAATAAAATATTCTTCATTCAAGGTAGAACCTTTACCCCATGATGGTTTTGTAATTTAGCATTTCGCATTAGCTCATCAGCACTAAACACAATGAAAAAGAGATGCAAACAAGGCAGCGTGGCCAAACACAACGGGGCCTATTCTGATCAGTCCACTGCATTTGAATAGTAAAGGCTGCTGTGGTTGGGGGGAGAACAACACCAGTGTGGTACAGTGTCAGGCCTGGGAGGGGCACGGGGTGACACACACACACACACACACACACACACACACACACACACACACACACGCACACACACACACACACACACACACACACAGAGACTGTTGTTTTGTGTTGTCATTTCATTCGGCTTCATCTCTTCTTGGTTTTCCTGTTTTCGGCCCCCGTCTGACCCCCGTTGTCCCCGTTGTCCAGGAAGAGACTTGTTCCTCCAAGGGTGTGTGTGTGTGTGTGTGTGTGTGTGTGTGTGTGTGTGTGTGTGTGTGTGTGTGTGTGTGTGTGTGTGTGTGTGTGTGTGTGTGTGTGTGTGTGTGTGTTCTGATGTTGTTAGGGTTGCCGTGCCTCCCCCTTTGTTGACTCCTCAACTTGTGAACAAAGTAGACGAGGTGTAAAAATCAACTTGAAAAAATATTTATCCCTTAAAAAAATTCTCTTCCAATCAGACACATCACAAACAAACCCCCCCCAATCATTTTTCCCTCCTTTTCCCCCAGCGTGGCCGTTTGGGGGGGACGCTGTCAGTCCTCCTAATTACCCCAATTCATCCATTTCCCAACACCTCCTCCTGCTCCTTTTGGCCTCAGCCCCTCCCTCTGTTTGCCCCCTTTCCACCAGACTAGCCAATGGGACCAGACTGGCTTGTGTGGGCATGGGTCGACTGGGGGGTGGGAGTGGGAGTGGGAGGGGGTGGGGATAAGGGGCTGGACATGACCAAGCACCTTGCTGTCCAGACAGGCGGGAACAGGGAGGCTGAGAGGAGCTTTTGTAACAGGTAGATGTTAAATAAATCTCTGTGCCTCCTCTCCATGGACCCGTATAGCTGCAGGTGAGGAGGAGGAGGAGAGGAAGAGGGTGAGAAGAAGAAGAGACTTCACACAGGAAGAACAGAAGCAACTGCAAACCGAGCTCTTCAGCACATAAACACACAGTCCTGCATGATGCCAACAGGAGGAGGGCAGAAGTTTTCCGACATGGAGGTGTTGGTGGGGATGGAAGAAAAGCAAGTGAACAAAGCCAGATCGAGGGCCGGGAGCTGTGTGGAGTTTTACAACATCAAAGTAAGTCAAGAAAGATGATTAAATGTCTGATTAAATGTTTGGAACACATCTTTAATCACATATTTTCATTATAAATCTGGAGAACGTTGCAGAGTTGCATTGTGGATGCACCAGAATCTGCTTTCACACATGTTGCAGGCATTGTGGGAATATATTATAAGGTTAAAATGATAGAAATGTAATCTGCTGCATGTTGTTTTGGACAGATTCCACATATTTGTGTTGTTTTATGATCGAGAAACGTCTTTATGAACAAAACTTTTCAAAAATTACTGTGTGCATCAGACTAATAACACAAATACACAAAGTTTCCTGTGGGACACAACAGCACAAAGCATGTTTCATAACCCTGTGTGTTTTCATACTGATCTGATGTCCACAATGTGATAAAGCACACATAATGTCAGTGGTGTTTAGTGGGATAAGTTGGCCCGTTATTACCACCACTTCTCTGCGCCTCGCTTGAAGCCAGCAGACCAAGAGAGATTTGGTTTGTGATTGGAAAGAGCTGAGCTGTTCGAGGAGGGTCTGATCCGAGCTGCCAGACGCTCAAACTGCCTCCACAGTTCACGCAGCTGACATCACGTTTTTAGTCCCGGTTCTGCTCTCGGTCTGTGATGTCAGAGGCGAGGGACGGGTCTGGACTGAGGTGGAACGTGTTGTATCTGAGCTCAGTGACAGCATTCTTTTCAGGGATGACTTCTAAAGGCTGTTCATGGATTTATGTCCAATTTCCTGACACCTTATGTGTCCTCAACCAAGACTTCTGGAGCTTCCTAGATCAAATCTTGATCAGGGCCTCCACACTTTGTGATGGTCTCCAGTATCTTCTCTTTAATCCCTTCTAAAAACACACTTTTCTTCAGTATAACTGTGTTTCTCCCTGGGGTTAGTTGTGAATCTTATCTGTCAAGGCCTTTTAAACCCACTCTCTGTTTAATAGATTGTTCTTCTTCTATCATTTTAGTTTTTCACATCAATTTTCTGGCTTCTTTTGTTGTCCTTCCCAGGACTAGTTTGAAGGAATTTCGTGCTACTAATTTTGCCCTCAGGAACGCCTTACAGGCAGAATATAAAGTATTAACAGACTCAGACACAAACAGAGGAACGTCTCTGTCTGTGATGCTGGTGACGGCCGATGAGTTTGTTCAGCCTTTGAGAGTCAAGGTACAACGGCCGCTCAGGTGCTGTGAATACATCCTACTCCATCTGATCTCATCATTTTCAAACCACGCAGCGCAAAAGAATTTAAGCAGTCATGTGCGCCCTGTTTTAATGAGGTCATCTCTCCTTTCTTTTCTCACCGCTGTGAGTCTTTTCATTCTGTTTGTTCAAGCTACTCTTCTAATCTCTGGATGTGTTATGGGCACACACTTAAATCTATGGGATTACAGAGGTGGAAGTGTGAGTCAGTGCGAACAGTAGGAGGTCAGGTGGCGTCACGTGAGGACCAGACAGAACAGAGGAATGCTGTTTTTGTATGGAGCGAGAGCAAGTGTTTTTTTTTAGAACCAGTATTGGACAATAAGATGTGTAGTTCTATGACGGACGTTTCAGGTGCAGCATATCTTCTGGGAAATGAAAAAAAAGTTTCTTTATTTTACATAATATTGCAGTTTACATTTTAATTTTCAGTGCATTAACATCTGAGTCCAAAAACGACCACCTCTCGTTTCTGATGTTGTCTCAAAGTTTTCCATTGCCTTACGCCTCAATGTCGACTGATTCCTGCAGCCTGATTACAAACAGCTTCAACTCATGTGATTGAGTTGGAGGAAGGCCCAATATGTCCCTACAGGCATCACTAATAATCACGTGTAGTTGTCAAGCCAACCTGCCTTTGGTCAAACGTATATGAGGAGGCGACGCTGTGCAGACGCTCCAGGGAAAGTTAAACAGCATTAACGAGGTTTTAAATGACAAAAGTAAAGCACAGATGAAATCAATATAAAGCAGCGTGTGTGTAAATACAGCAGTGGACTTGCCAAGTTGCAGAGGGAACTTGGATGCATGGTTTAAAATCCTCAAGCATCAACTTATTGGAGGTGAAGCCTGGAGACAGCGGTGAGACTCAGAGGGCGGAGTCTGGAGCATGAGGGTCTGTTTGTGTCCAACACACGCCAGCGATACGATGAGCCTCAGGCTTGATGCTATTTCAGTAATACAGTCATCATCAACACACACACACACACACACACACACACACACACACACACACACACACACACACACACACACACACACACACACACACACACATTAGAGTTTGATGTCCAGAAGCGATGAGGCTCAATGTATCATTAAAGTTATCTCCCCTCTCCTCCAGGTATATCATTACTGCCCTGGAGTCATAACAGATCAGGCCATACTGATGTATTGTATATGTATTTAGACATGTATGGTGGCTGTGTATATACTCAGTGTGTGTGTGTGTGTGTGTGTGTGTGTGTGTGTGTGTGTGTGTGTGTGTGTGTGTGTGTGAGAGAGA
Organism: Antennarius striatus; assembly: GCF_040054535.1. Lineage (NCBI taxonomy): Eukaryota > Metazoa > Chordata > Actinopteri > Lophiiformes > Antennariidae > Antennarius > Antennarius striatus. Next base: position 2,902,310 of record NC_090787.1, on the reverse strand, counting down.
GAGTTCAGCAGGTTAACAATCGTGGCATGTGAAGGTATGTGGCAGGTTCACGTGATTTAATTCACCTATGGTGTGTGTGTGTGTGTGTGTGTGTGTGTGTGTGTGTGTGTGTGTGTGTGTGTGTGTGTGTGTGTGTGTGTGTGTGTGTGTGTGTGTGTGTGTGTGTGTGTGTGTGTGTGAAATTCCCCTGGGGATTTTCTTCTTTATCTCCTCAGGTCATCTTCCTTAGAGGTGGGATCTGAACAAACTCTCTCAGAAACACAAATCAGAAGCCCGACAAATCAAATCTCAGTAAAATGCGACCTTGTCATCTGTCAAAGGAAAAAAGCTTCAGGACTATAGATAATAAATAACACAGAGTCTTTGTGTTTTGGCCATGCTGTAGTTCTTCCCAGGAATGTGGGTTTGGGCTCCGGTTCCGCAAGAGGTCACTAAAATGAGCACTTAGGACTTGACTTGTCCTCGTCTGGTCTGAGACTCAACCTGCTTGGAGACATTTCTTGAAAAATCCAAACAGTTTTTAGGCATCATTAGTCACATCCTTTTCAAGCCAAACTGCTCCCAAACATTTAAAGACTTTCAGGTCTTTTGAAACTATTCCATTGGTGAAGCTTTGAAACAAATAGATGAAACACGTGTGACGAGAACCTGCTTTACGGACTTGGGATTTGATTTCCTGTTCTTGTGAGACTTAAGCTATGGTTACCTTTACTTGGACTTGTTGCAGCTGATTTGTTGCTTTAGACTTGACTAGCTAACTTGCCCCTGAAGACTTTTTATTTTATTTGGTATCCGTTTCAGATCCGGGAACGTCTCGGATCAGCGGGTATTTATCTGGGTGATTTCTACCAGCTCCTCTCGTGGGTGGCCGCCCTGAGGCCTCCTGACTTGCCATCATCAGGGCTTTGCTCCTCCAAAGACAGAAAGAGTGAAGGGATTCAAAGTCAGGGTGCATTATGTCTGCCGGACTCATGACACGGCATGTTGTGAAGTCCAAGACGTCAGGGTGGCGGCGGGAGGTATTAGACCAGCTATAAGAGGCTGGATTATGTCCCACTGGCCTTATGTTAACAGGTTAGTCAGCCGCGGGAGGAGGGGGTGATGGAAAAATGGGGTTCAGGGTGAGAGAAAAGGATTGGAGATGAAAGCAAAGGCACAAGGAGACGGAGGATAAAGTCTCTAAGGAGGCGAGATCCGCCAGGAGGTGGCCAACCGAGAACTATTCAAACTTGAGTGAGAGGGAGCTCCCTCTGCTGCCCGCCTGGGAATCAGTCCGGTAAACCAAAGGAAAACAGACGAACTGCTCCTTTATTTACTGGAAACAAAAGATCGCGGGGTTGGTTTAAGTTGGACGGGACTCAAAAATCGCAGTGAAACTTTTGGCTGTCAAGCAACAAAAAAAAAACACAAACAGAACTCCAACTGGATGGTGACCAATAAGAGATCATTAATGGACTTGAACGTGATGCATTGATCATGGAACAATATCAGTGCATTAAATAAAAGCAATAACACCACTAATGAAGACGTAGGTAGACACAGATGGGATGTGAGCTCCGTGGTTACCAACATAGCAACCATTAATCTGTATACATGTGCTGGATCACTTTAATGGCATTCGCTTTTGGGCAGTGTGTGCAGTGTTGTGGTGATTCCTCCAAAGAAACACAGTGAAGGAGATGTAAACCTTCAGACTTTACTAAAACATGTCATCCACAACGAATTAAGTGCAAACGCGAGCCCTTCGTCCCGAGCACACGCCGTACTCCACTGTTTTGGTTCCCTGTGACGCTTCTGTTGTGGAAAACAGGCCGCCGACTTAGCCGTATTAGGTGACGATGACAACTGAGCTAAAAGCGTGAACCTCCCAGTCATGTGATTGATCATGTGATAAACTTGTTGCGTTTCTATAGCAACGGCACACACCAGAAACACATTTCCCGTCCAATCAGCAGTAAAAGAAGGAGGCTTTCAGCTCTGCAGTGGACGAGCTTTAGAGGGAGATGGACGATTAGATCAGGCGATTGTGTTGTTGTTACGGTGTGTGTGTGTGTGTGTGTGTGTGTGTGTGTGTGTGTGTGAGAGGAAAAGTATGCACGTGTGCACATGTGCCAAAGAAAAAGTGTGCACGTGTGTAAAAATATCGTACACCCACAAACTACCTGTGAAATCATTCGATCATTAGGTTGGGTTATTAAGAGTTTCTTAGAGCGACGTAAAGCCAAAACACTCACAGGCCTTTTGAAGAACACACACACACACACACACACACACACACACACACACACACACACACACACACACACACACACACACACACACACACACACACACACACACACACACACACACACACACACACACACACACACACACACACACACACACACACACACACACACACACACTGTATGAACTTTAAACATTCAAACATTATCACGTTGCCAGTTGTGGAGGAGACTTTAAAAACATATGCTGACAGTTTCTGTGAAGTTTCACCACCAGAGGTAATGAAGGGATGGAGACGACGTCCAGGAGAGAGATGTGAGGACCGAGACAGAAAAAGATCTGGCATGTTGGAGCGGGTGATTCATCAGTTCTCCTCGTACGTGATCTGGCTGAGGAAATTTGTCAGATGGACCACAACACAGAGCAAAATAGTAGAAGAAGAAGTTGATCGATTGATGACAAATTTTACTGCACGTGGGAAAAACCTGGTAAGAGAGAAGATTTAGGTCAGCTTCCCGTGTTGCTTTAAGCGCAGACTGGTCTAGCTCAGCTGATGTGTCGTGGAAAAACAACGATAAGCAATGGTAAAGCCTCCACACACGACACGGTGGAGGTAAACGTGGTACGTGTTCTGATTTCAAAACTCCAGGCTTTTGTTTGATCAAACATCTCCATGATGACGGTTCAAATCGTCACCATCCTGACATCTATGTGGTGCCGCAGCCCATACGAGTCTGGCTTGATGAAAACCACCCATAAATCTCGTGGTTTAGTGTTCTGCCGACAGGAAGGCTTCACAGATGGCTGATAAGTCTCAACAGCGAGGCTGAGCGGGAACCAGTGGATGGAGACCCTCCATCTTTGTTTGTTCAGGAGAAGGTGTGTGGACCGTATCTCTTCCACCTTTAATCGACTCCCAGCAGCAGGACCAGCACAGCGAGCTGCGGAAGATAAAACCTGAAATTGAAAAGCCTTTCCTTTTTTTAAAAAACAAAACAAAACAAAAACATAACATCAGCTGAAATGAATTCACACAGGACACATCAATGAGAAGAGGCGTGTAAATGTTTATCTTCTCTCGAGCTCTTCAGCACTTCGAGTTTTGCAAAATGCGGGAACGTGCCAGTGTCTGTCCACGAGTCGATGAAGACAGATGAAGGGATGAGGGAGGGATGAGGGAGGGATGAGGGAGGGATGAGGGAGGGAAAGTCCGAGCCAGGAGATGAAAACAGGCGGCGACAACCTGCTCAGTTCATCAGGGCTATTTTTAGTCAGAGGCTCCTTGAACGATGCCACCGTCTCTCCTCCAGTAGCTGGAGCTCTGCTATGGCAACACGGGCTGTAATGACCAGTGTGTGTGTGTGTGTGTGTGTGTGTGTGTGTATGTGTGTGTGTATGTGTGTGTGTGTGTGTGTGTGTGTGTCCCTTTGCCTCTCTATGGAGCTCTGCCAAGAAATAAACACAACTGCCCATTAGTCTCCTCTGTATGACCATCTTCAAAGAACCACAACACGTCATACATTCTATCACCCATCCACACACACATGCACATACACACACACATGCACACACACACACACACACACACACACACATGCACATGCACACAACTGTTTGCAGGAGTATTTTCTTACTGTTTTCTGCTAAATCAAAGTTGTGATGTCTCAGAGAGAAACAAAATCAAGTGTGGTAAAAAGTGCAGCTTGAGACGGTGACACATTTGTATGAGTGAATGAAAAAACAAAACACACACATACAAACGTTTTTTAGCGTTTGTCAGAACGTGTTACTCAACATCTGTCCCGTAAGTCTTCTGGGATCAACTCCAGCAACCCCCGTGACCCGCTAAAGCGAAGGAATCGGTATGGAAGATGAATGAATAAATGAACGTTAGTCAACATAAAAGACATGTAGAAATTCCGCCAGTGAGAGGAAGAAGCACAAACTTCATTTGATATCAGTAAGTTAAAATTACAGCAGCATCCTAACCATCTGTGAGGAAATATCAGCCAGTAATCGTGGCTTTCATTTTCTGTTTTCCCTACACATCCCACAAGTTTTCCTAAGTACAAGCTTGGATTTAGAAGAGCCCATTTTTAGCACTCATCCACAGTAACTACCACATATAAGCCAACCTGCCTCCAGCGCCCATTCTGAAGGCTTTGTCTAATTATTTTGCAGCTGGAGGGGAGCGTTATGGTTTAGTATAATCTGTTCTAATGTTCATTTTCATGTCTGACCTTTGCACCCGAAGTTGACGCAGACAAATCTCCACCGCCTGTAATTTAAGATGGAAACATTTACTCTGAGTGAGAACCGTAGGACAACGATGAGGATGATGATGCATCGGTTTGACACAAAACCCCAACGCGCGTTTAAACACGCATCCAGATGTTGACGCTGGACGTCCCTGGCAGAAGGCCAGACGTCCCCACCTTCCGCTTTCTGCCGCCTCCTCCTCACGTTTCTGTACTGCTTTGTTTTGACGGAGCACATGAGTAAAGTGCAGCAAAAAAAAAATTATTATAGCGCTCCGAGGCTCCATCGAGGTTCCACAGCAATTTAAAAATAGCAACAGGCGTTCCCAGGAAGCAGAGCGAGCCGGAGTTTGGAGCGTGTTCCTGTGCAAGATTAACACATTTTTGTGAGTATGAGTGTGCGTATGTTAGCGTGTGATTATTGGGTTTGTGTCAGTGTGTGTAGCTGTGTGTTCACAGTTTGTGTGTGTGGGTTTGCTGTGGATAGAAAATGGAAAAAAGCTCTACATTGCAATTCTGGTCCAGATCTTGGGTTATTTCTGGCACTGCATGGCCAAGACGTGCCATCTAGTCCCATTAAGGCCCACACACACACACACACACACACACACACACACACACATACACACACGCATCCTTGTCTTTTAATAAAATCCAGACCATGCCTTCCCTGTTCTTGCCTGGTAAGTGAAGCCGCAGTGGAACAGGATCCTGTAAAATTACAACTTTAGCGAGCCGCTCCCTCGACCTCAGGACGGATTCTCTCCTGTGATCTGTGCGAAGCCGCCATCCAACGTCAACACTCCATGCAATGTCAGTCACATCGACGCGTCAAGTTAGTATTCATACATGTTATTTCTTATGAAATGAACTTATTCCCGAAAAGCAAAGATCAAAACCCGCTTTTTGAAAATGCTCCGCCACATATACTCAAGTAGGATGTTGAGCTATTTATACCGTCTGATATGCTTTCAGTGTAGTTCAATAAAATATTTTATATATACAATTTAGTAATTCTGTTTAACAATTTAACTTAACCTAACTTAACTTAACTTAACTTTACTTTACTTTACTTTACTTTACTTTACTTTACTATATAAATATAACTAAATATCTTCTCCTATGACTCGACTTTTCTCCGGAGCTAAGCTCCACTAATGATCCTGACCTGTGGTGGAATTCAAGCTCTCCCTCTTGACCTTTGACCTCCTCTGGGCCGATAAGAGACGACTGGTAGCGATAGCTGCAGCGTCCTGACGCTACGTATGCGAGTGATGACTGATAGACTCTCAGGAGACACACAAACAATGAGTGAATGTGCACACCAACACCGACAAACAGACACACACTCTCTCTTTTGTGTGTGGAGTGATTAAAGGTTGAAGTGGACACAAACGCGCTCGCCTCCTCCTCCCAGCGCTCCCCATTCGCTTGTCTTTCTCTCCATCTGACTCCTCCGCTGACAGTGAGAGAAAGGGAGAGCACCGTCTCCTCTTCCTCCTTTCTCTGCTAGATGAATCTTTCACGTCAGTATTGATAAATGAGGAGTGATTAATTACATCTGAAGGTTTTCCCTTTTAATTTTTTTGTTGTTTTTCAGATCGCAGACAACTTTAAATCATACGTGATCTTTGAGACAGATTAAAAAATAGAGTTCTTATGGAAGAAGTGATAAAAATTTATTTTAAGTACTAAAATGAAAATATATCAGTCGGCCCTGACTACATGCTGGTTGGAGGCAGTTTTGATTAACTCAAAATTTCTTTGGTAGTTTTTTTTTTCTTCACTTTTCTGACCGGTCTAATCATTTGCTCCACCTTGTGCAGCTGTCAGGGGTGTTGTTACTAGATCTGATGAGGTCAGGGGTTTAAAGCCCCTCAGAGGGCAAAGCTGATCCCCCGGATATGAGTCAGAAACATTATTGTTATTGATGCCAAATCAAATAATAATTATTAGCATTGATGCTAATCCTGAAGAGAGAAGTCGTCTCTTCGCCACCTCCAGCTCCAACGTTTAGAAAAACCTTCGCTCCAAGCTGTCGGTGACATTTTCAGGCTGTGGTGAAAGTTTTATCGTTGGAAATCAGATGATTTAACTACACTGGCGTCTTCTCTTCTCTCTTCGCTCATAAATTGGGATTGTTCTCATTTTAATAACTGTGAAGTGGAAGGATCAAATGAGCCAAAACTGGTCTTGGAAAAGAACTTTGGTCCAATGATTTAAGGGTGACTTTTATGTGGACCTGTCGCTGTCACTGCCCAGAGGGGCTTTTTTTTTTTTTTTTCAGAGAATGATCTTTTGGTGCTGACTTTATTCTGCTGTTTAGTTCTTGATCCATTCACATACGCAAACATTTTATTTTGAAAGGATGCAGCTATGCTTCTGTAAAAAAGAAGCAATGGTGGTTAAACCTGAACAACTGCTGTTTAGGAAAAGATTAATAAAGACGGCCTTTGTTTGGAGACATCCCCAGTCGGGCTGATGGGGTCGCGATGGTCGACCTCCAGGATGGGAAGCCTGCATTTCAGGTAGTTTAAGTTCCAAAACCAAAAAGAAAATACAATTAAATGTGATTTTAATCCAGTAGCTGCAAGGAAAATTAATGTTACATTAAAACACACAAACCACAGATGAGTTTTGTTGACATTGTCAAGTGTCTGCTGTCTTTTCGCTATCTCGAATGCGATGAAAGACAAGTTTGCTGCTACATACCAGGAGTGTCAGTGGAGATGTGAGATATCCCGCTCATGCGCATATCTTGAATAGCTCGTTCTCATCATCACGCCTGGGAGGTGTTAGGAACAGGTCGAGCTTTTTGTGTAGAGTTTAGACTCTTGGGAAAATGAGTGCAGCTAGTGTAAGTAGCGTCTGGACTTCCTTGTGTGATTCTCTGTTTCATTTTCTTGAACCAAACCAACACAGAAGAAAAAAAAGGTTTTAGGAACGTTTAGCCAATCCCAGTGTTTCCCAGAATGCTCTAGTAAGATCTAATTGACTGTTTGAGGAGTTGATCACCAGAACCCCTGCTGTTCTGACATGGAAACCCTGTATTGCTGAATCCAATCCTGCTAAAACCAGCATGACCCCCCTCCCCTGCCAACCCCTAGGAAATAATTTAACTTGTCCCGCTGCATCCTTAAAATGACATTTGGTTCCTTCTGACCAAGCACGCATGTTCACGCACACAATCTTTTTTTATATATAAATAACACACGCCATCTGCAATCTGTGAAGTTGATCATTACTTTTGTGTGTTGTGTGAGTAACTAAAGCCTCACGCTGAAGATGTGAAATGGTGACGCGCAGTCAGAACAGTATGACAACAACAACAACAACAACAACAACAACTGACCGCCATGAAGCACAAACTGTTTGTCAATTGCATCCGTTGCTCCGTAGTGGGGCGACTCCTGTAATCAGATTAGCAGGGTAGGGGGTCTGGAAGGTGGAGGAGGGGTTTGTGTGTGTGTGTGTTTGTGTGTGTGTGTGTGTGTGTGTGTGTGTGTGTGTGTGTGTTTTGCGTGTGCGCGTGTGTGTGTTTGTCCAGCAAGAGAGCAGATGTAATGGTCCAACAGCAAGGCTCAGACTGTCTGCCTGTCTGCCTGTCTGTCTGTCTGTCTGTCTGCCTGTCTGCCTGTCTGTCTGTCTGTCCGTTTGCCTGTCTGCCGGTCTGTCTGAATGTCTGTCTGTCTGTCTGTCTGTGTGTCTGCCTGTCCGTCTGCCTGCCACCTTGTTATTGAAAGCTGCACAACTGCAATCACTTCTGATATCCCTCATGGTTCACGGCTGCTGCTTCAAGCCACATGCGTCTTTTTACGCCACATTTCTGCACGGTGTCTCAAGACTCCATGTCATCACTGCCACCAATGGAGCAGATGAACATATCATGGTAGACACTGCCATGAAACCAACCAAAATTTTTCTGATGATCTGTAACGTCAATGATGACCTCCATCACCTGTGCAGACACGTCTGGTGTGGTAAAATGTGTTCTATCGCCTGTGTGTCGGCAGAAAATGGCTCCCCACATCATATGACCAAACTGAAAACAAACAAAACACTTGTTTTATCCATAACTAACACCATGTTTGAGCATAAACGTGTCACTATAGAACACTTGGTACCAGTAAACCCCAGGCCGACGATCAGTGATTAGCCTTGAGGTTGTATCAGCTGATCTACGGCCATAAGTTCTTGCTTTGTTTAGTTTAGTTTATTGCAGTTCAATGCAAATATGTATTGTTTGTATTTCATTTAATTTGAAAGCTGATTGCAGTCATCAGATTATTATGTTGTTAATGCTGATGCAGAAAAAGTTTCTAGATTTGTTGAGCAATATTTGTTTGTAAGGCACAATTTGGCTAATATATTTGTTTTTATGGTGCACATTTCATTTGTTTAGTAAAAACAACTAGATTTGAAGTAAACTTAACAAGTAAATATGTAGACTGGGATAGGCTTCAGCATCCCGCGACCCGTGGCAGTAGATGAAGTGGGTATGAAAGATGAATGAATGAATGCCTGGAATACATGAGCAGTAAGATTCACACAAAATCCACCTCGCTCAGCCAATAACTAGTCCAGAACTATCACTAATTCATCCACCTGCTCACCGGATGATCCATTCAAAATATCCGTGAGGTGTCCAGGGCCAGAGCATAAGAAATATCTGTGTAGTGTGCATGGTGCTCTGACCCGGGATTCCATTGCTCTTCTGGAGAACTTAAAAGTAAATGAAACTACTACTAAATTTCTGAATCATACTTTTAACGTTGTTGCCCAGAAACGTCTGAATTATTCTGCCCTTGGGGGGAAAAAACAGAAATAGCAGGGCTTTATTTTTGGCAGCAAACGTGGAAGTCTGTGGTCCTAACATAGAAGCAGTAGTGGTGGAGGCACCACTTCCAGTATGGTCACTGCTGTTTTGGGTCATAGCAACATCCTGCTTCATCTATCCCTCCATCCGTCCATCCATCTTCATGCATGAGCGTGTGTTTTCCACGCTATCGCCCCAACCCTCCCGGGTCAGCTCCAGTCGTCTCTCGAGTCCCTCCAGCTCATTTTCTTTCTCCGGGTATCAACTGTTTTGCCATCCAAGTCCATCCTCTTCATCACTTTGGGTTCTGAATAGACGAACTCTCAAGGCGTGACTGGAGATATTCCCGTTGACACACACTCCAAAAGGAAAAGTCAGGCGATATCCATGAGGACCCTTAGTGATTCTGAGTCAGACCTCCCGTTCCTCCCTGACCTGAAGTCACTCGGCTGGCCTTGACCCAGGCATGAAGAGAATCCCGAGGTGTGAAATGTGTGACCCATTTTGTGATTTTGCCTCCTGTATCTGTTTTTAACTGATCACAGAGAGATGTGTTGCGTCTGCCATGGATACCACAATGAAAATACCCGGAGACATCATTTTTATTGTTGCAGGCCATGTTCCGATGACAGAATGGAACAACGAGAAGACAGAAACAAAACAGCGGAGCACGTTTGCCGTCGTGGTCGACCACATTTCTGACACACCCTCAATTTAGTCTGGAGCTCTCTGGCTTTGGAACAGGCTACTCTTGACGAGCAGCAGGAAACAAAAGCAAACCTTTAACCCCTGAAAGATGGGGGAATGAAGTGCATTTTAAATATAACTCATGGCTTGGTGGGTGAGGAGGATGGGATGGCACTGTCTTTGCATCAGATTCTCCAGACAGAAGCCGGCGGATTGTGTGGTGATCAAAGGAGACGGCTGGGCACTATCAGTGTCCTTATCATCCTATGCATGCTGTCTTTCATGGGACAGATAAGATGGGACCATTCTGCATACCTTTCTGCAGACAAAGGCTGCCAATCGACTGATAGGACAATACTGTCAAATAAATCTTTTATTAATATTTATTTTTCACTCATATCTCTGTCTAAAGGCTTTCCTTTATGTATTTTGTTTTCATATTTCCATGGAGATGCTTTTGTTAACGTCTCCTTATATTCAAGCCCATGAGATTCAAATGTTAAAGCCCCCTTTTCCCTGTCAACACCTTCGTTGAGCTCCGTTTCTGATGGAGGGGTGCACTTCTCTGGTCTGCAGGATTTTAAAAGTAAACACCCCCACCCACTGTGGAAGTTACCCTACAGTGAGCTATACTGTAGTAGTGGGCAAATATGGCAAATGTGTCATGCGTCATCATGTAAAAAAAAATACTAGGAACATTCCTCCGCCTCAGTCATGTTATTCTTGGCCCAGGGAGAACATTTTGACACCTGGTCCGGACCCTCAGCGAACCGTTTCCTGTCACACCAGAACAAGAACCTTCTTATGCGCTGTGGAACCAAAACACGCGAAAAGGTCCCTCAAATAAAAACACGTTTGTGCGCTCAAGAGTTAAACCGATGCTGTCAGATGAATTTACCTTCAAAATAAAAGGGCAACGAGAAAACGTCGTGACCAGAGTGTAATACTAAGACCGTGGTGAATTTAGCTCATTAAAATAGATCCCCTGGTTATTGTTTAGCCGGCTTTTACAGAGGACAAACTTTGCGTGATTCAAGAAGAAAACAAACAAAACGTGCAGATCAGATTAAAAAAAAAAAAAACTGAAAAATTGTATGTTTTAGAGTCTGATTTGTCAGACGTTTCAATCAATCACATGAGCAAAAATATGAATAGGAAAGCCTGTTTTATAGTTGGACTCATAACACACATGAAAGTGAGGCCACTAAGATAATGTTGCATCACTTTATTATCTACATACCTATACAAACACCATGCGTGTTTGTGTGTGTACGGGGCTGTACGATATATATATATATATATATATATATATATATATATATATATATATATATATATATATATATATATATATATATATATACACACACACATGTGCTAATGTTTAGAGTAGAAAAATATAATTTCCCTACGGGGTTTATTAAATATTTATTTACTTTATTTCTTTACACACTTGGATCTGGCTGATTTTTTTTTTTTTTAATTTAATTTGAACATGGATATAAAAAGCAAACACAGTGGATTTCCATGTATCCAGTCCTTTACTCTGAAAAGCTTGACCGGAAGCAGCGTGTTTCCTCTGGCTGACGGCGTCAGACGCGGAGACGAGGCGGACCGGAGCTGCAGCGCCCAGATCAAACCTCGCTGACGGACCGAGACGCACGTTCGAGGCGAATCGCGCTGGCTGCTCCTTGTCTTCCTCCTTTACCTCCTCCTCCTCCTCATCATCATGGATCCTCTCCGAGCCCACGCTCCGGATAACGTTTGGACGTAACGCTGGTGACATGGGAATATACTATTTATGCGCTCAGCCCCGTGGATCTATGCTGTCTTGATGGAAAACATGTCACCGCAGCAGGGGACCATGGGACAAAACAGGTCCGACTCTGTAACGGGGGAGAGCAAGGCGCCCCCCGACAACAAAAAGGTACGGGACCTGCGTGTACGTGGGACTCCTGGTGCGGACGGGCTGCTGATTATTGGATGTGGTTTGCGCTCTTTACGCACAGACAAAGTTTCAACACAAAATTTGCTTTGGTATAAATTGCAATTTAATTTTATTATAGTATTATTTAATATAATTTTGGTAATTGGATTGTTAAGACATTTTCTAACCGCTGTTCTAAATGTGATTTATTGACGTGTGACGTTTGTATTGAAATGACAAGCTGTTAAATGTTCAGCTTCGTTTACATTTTTTAATTTACATTTATTGGTTTTAGAACGTTTGTTTTCTCTGGAGAATTTTGCGCTCTTAAATCTATGTTCATTTTTCGAGGAAAACAGCTTTTCAAGAAATTAAAAGAAAAAAAAAATCTTATCCTAGATAAGAGGACCGTATCCTGACTTAATAGTAATAAAAACGCTCATCTCTCCATCTTATCGTGTAATTTTACGGGTCTCCACTTGTTATCCTGCGTAAAGCGGTTTCTGATTGCAGATTAAAAAGCACTTTAGAGGTAATATTTAGTTATCAGACAGAGGAACGACCGTCAATTCTGGATTCTCATGGCTATAGCTGTTAGAGAGAAAAAGTGCATTTTCAAACACGATTCCTAATTTTTCTGTGAATGCACTTCTCGTTGTTATAAGTATTCATTTACTGTAGGCGATTCGGACTCAAGGCAAACACAGAAGATTTGAGTCTCCGTCAATTAACCTGTAGTGAAGAGCGCCCCCGCTCAGCGTGTGGTGAAACCGTGTAATTGCAGCTTCCAGGACGGGAGAAGCTTTTAAATCTGAAGAAGCTTCAAAAATCAGTCATTAGTGAAATTAAAGCCAACATTTCTAACCAGCACAGTTTCACATATAAATCCAACAGACATGGTAAAATACAATTATTGCATAGAATAATTAATAATGTAATGTTTTCACAGGTAAATAGTAAAATAAATACAACAAAAAGTCAAATCAATAAAGAATAAAGATTGAAGAGTGATGCAAATAATTTAAAAGATTCTGTATTCGATGCAGGTCACCTCATTTCACTGCCTGGCTGTCAAATACAGTCTCTGTCCTTTTCTGAGTCCGTCTGTGTCAATTCTCAGCCCTTGGTGTCTGATAAGTGAATTCTTACCAATGCCATTTTCAATGAGCGGCTCACGCTCTTTGGCCACGGTTGGAGAAACATTCTGTTGTGTTCAACTTTGGTAAATTGTGAAAGCGGAGCCACCAGCCTCAGCTGAGGAACCGAGCTTTGCTTTATCCTCGCCGACTCATAAACTCTGCACAAATGTAGAGTTTCTGCATGCCACCCAACACCTAGGAATTACTAGTGTTGACATGTGAGTGTCAGAATGTTAAGGGTTTACCTTGAACTGCATTCAACATGCATGACGGGTATTTACTGAACATGCACATACAGTACACTGCATGTAGTTGACAGTGTTTAAGCTGCTGTTAGCTGAAACACTAACTGTGACGGTCCCTGCTTGCCATTCGCTCTCTGCAGACGTCAGGATTTGAAGCATCAAGTCTTCTTTTCTTACATCATCTGTCCGTCGCCTCGCACCTAGGAGAGGGAAAAGCACATCACCTGCCAAACGTTACTCCCACCCCATCCACACCTCGCTGGAAATATGTGCGTGTGAAAAACAGAAGTGCATCAGTGATGAAATTTGTAAGGAAAACTGCTGATTTTGCAAGGCTCATCTGTGTGAATGAAACAATTTCATTGACATCCTAAAAAAAAGTGAAATATGTGTGTTTGGGTGTATTTGTCACTCGGATGATCTCAAAGCTGTTTGTCATTGTGAATTATTTTAAAAGAGAAAGTCTAGAGCAAATATAGTCAACCTGCATTTGAGGCGGTGATGTCATGAGTTGAAGGAACACTTATCAATCGCTGCACAATAACTTAAGAAAGCTCATCCATATGATTCCCCCTTTGGTGCTTTAGATTCATCAAACGATTCCCAGATTGGACGAGTTGTGGTGTGTGGTTAGCTCGCACGGTTTTAGCATGTTTAAATAAAGGAGCTGTGGTGGAATCAAACAATCCTGTTATACATATCATCTCCTGACACAGTGAGAACGAGAGGGACCATAAACATTATGCAACCTCTAGACGACACACTTCTCCTCTCCGTTCAACGTTTCGCTTGTTTCCTCTTTTCTGTTTTCGCTTCTCTTGTTCGTTTCCCCCGTCTGCCTGTATTTGTTTTGTCTGCTCCTCTGCATTCAGAAGGATTTTACTCAGAACAGTGCAAAGCGTTGCCTTTGGCTTCCATTGACCCCTCTCCCCCCTCTTCCCCCCTCTGACTTTGTAGAAGATGAAGACCTTGGCCCAGAGGCGACAGTCTGCTCCCTCGCTGGTCATCAGCAAAGCCCTCACCAGATCCAGAAGCACATCCAGGTATGAGCAAATACCCCCACATATATGCAGCTTTTATTCGCCAACATTTGTTGCTTCGGCTCAAACTGGATGAACATGGGATACGTGCATTGACTCGGAGGTTCAAGAGAAAATTCTGTCAGTCAGTAATCTCCATAAATTTTAGGATTTCAGGGCTCAGTAGCAGAAAGAATAGAGAGAGGGACGCTTAGAGGCTGCAAGTTAAACTGATCACGTGCAAAATCCACACGAATAAAGTGAGCTGAAGTGGAAAGTGGGGCTTCCAGCACTCTCCCTGGACAAATACACATTACAAATCAGCGGTCGGCCTCCCTCGACTCAGTCATGACTTACTGGGGAGTTAGATTCTTATTTCTCCTGGCACTATCTGGCGTTTCATCACCCCTGTATTCCACAAATCCCTTCCTCTTCCTTTAATGGGCTCGGAAATAAGCCATTACAAGACCCTTGGGTGGGATGTTTGTTTACCAGAATGCTTGTCTCACTCATCTTTTATCTTTCTCCATGCCAGCATATTAAGATTTATTTTTTTGGACATTTTAGCGGGAGAAGATATCCCAGGGATTTCATAGACTTCTGGGCATTTGAAGAAAAACAGCTTGTTGTAGGGAAACAAAGTGTATTTGTTGTTTATGAGGAAGTGAATCGGAATCCCTCGGGGGGGGGGATATAATGGACCTGCAAAGAGATGAAACGCTCTCCACAGCAGGACGAGGCTTGAAGGAGGGGGCCGCGGGGATGAACCTGACCAGGTGACGCTTCCTCAGTCCTACCTGCATGTTAGGACGCTTGGAGCCAAGACTCCACTGTTTCAGCTGTCAGCTTTAACCTTTGACCTCTCATCAGGAGCAGGAGGGGCCTCCAGGGTCATCGGGGGTCGATACCTCCCATGCGAACAAGTTGGTGGGGGGTGTTCATTAACGTCTGGATGTGGATATACACTCATGTAGGGGGGGTCTCAGCTGGGCAGGGGTGTGAAATGAAAGCGGTCAGGTGACTCCTGTAGGTAGGGGTTAAAGGTCACAATGGAGATTATTTCCAATTCCTGTATTTCCTTCTTTTTTCTGTTATGAATTCATATTTTTAAGAAAGTTTTGCTATGTTTTGGTAACCATGGCATGGAGTCTGGTTTCTTACAGTCCTGTGAATGCAGCTTTAACAAATATTTGAAACAATGCTTGGCTGCAACTTGCTGGGGGTTGCATCACCACCGCCGCGCTCTTCATCCCAATAAATCAGTGAGTCAGGCGTTACTGGGAGCCGAGGGGAGGAAAGCAAGAAACACATGAGTATCGTTTACCGAGCTGGAGTTTTCTTCCAAGATTTGAAGCGTTGGATTACAACGATTTTGATTTCTGGCTCCACGTGATTTTTAAAGCTCTTAATTTACGACTTTCTTTCAGGAGCGTCGGCTGGATCTGAAAGTGATTTTTTTTTTTTTTTTTTGCTCTTCCTGCAGATGCTTCTTCGTCTTTCCCCCTCTATCAGGCGGCCTCAGCTGGCCCGTTTGCATCACCTTCATATCCAACTTAACCTCACCCCTCAGCCTCAGGCTCTACAGTACTGGGTATTAGGCTTTCAAAGTGGAAAGCCCCTCTTTCTGCTCTGGGTTGAGTAAAGTGGATTTACAGTGAAGAAGAAAAACATATGATTGGCTGACACTGGCGACCCACAACCTCACAAGCACATGTTGTTCATTAATGCAGTCATCAGGATATTACACTACAGTCATAACCTGCTACGAGCGCTTAGAACCACAAGAAATGTGATCCGTTTTTTATTCTTCTGGTTACTTCACAAAAAGCGACATACGAGAGCGTCCATCCGCTCACACGTCACGCAAAAGACGTTTAACGGGTTTTCATGACCTCTGGTTTAACCATCATGGTCCGACAGCCCCTGGTCACTATATATGTGTGTGTGTGTGTGTGTGTGTGTTTCCTCTAACCGTATATGAACCAGTTTGTTCGGTGTCAGGTGGAAAAGATGTCAGGCAGCGAGTTTGATTTTAAAAGTCTCACCAAGATGTTTGACATTTCTTCATTCAGGGTTTCTGAACTTTTCCACAAGGGAAGTTTTGGACTTTTCCTGCGGGCCGTTGTCGGCCCTGTGTCTCATTCTGGCTTCACTCTTCAATATTTTCTCGTGAAACTCGTTTTAACGCTTCCTCCGGAAGTTGGATCGATGTCATCGGATGTTTAGGAATGTTGAATTTCTGCATTTCCAATAACAAAACTTGTATTTCTTGTCATTGAAAGAGTGAGGTTTGTTTTTGAAGCACATCTAATCTTGTTATGTCTTCGATTAATTCAACATGATGGGTAATGAAAACTGGATATTTTTTGCTTTTCCATGGCGACGCTTTGACGTCGGTCTCATTTCTTTTAATGATTTTTTTTAAAAAAAATGTCTTTATCAACTGCTGGACACTTTGAAAGTGTTTCTATTCATTTTTTTTGTGTGTGTTTGTGTTTTTGCTAAAAAAAAGAAGAAGAAAAAAAGCAGATCCACTCCAAATCGGGAGCGAGAGATTCATTTTGACTTCCTTTTATGAGGAACAGGCTAAGGTTCATTCATCGTTTTATTACCTCTCACTCGTATTACACATATATTCACTTCTCGTTGTCGCAGCTGAAGTTTGACGTCTTTATTGCTGCTTTTACTGCTGCGTTTGTTGCGGAGACGAACAAAAGCCATTGTGGATTTAAGAGATGTGTGTTTGTGCAATGACATCTCACGTATGCATGTTAACTGATGCTCTCTCACCCCTTTTCTGTCTCTAACGCACACACACACACACACACACACACACTCAGTCTGACAGTCGTTTTGGTGGGGAAGGAGGTCAGTCATCTCATGATGTCGTCTCCTCGTGCAGAAACGCACACAAGTTCAACCGGAGACACACAAACGCCTCCAGGTTTGAGAAAGCAACACAAAAACCACACAAAAGAATTACCATTTTAATGTAGACGCATTTATTTCCATTAAATCGCAGCATTTTCAACCCTTTTTTGTTACTATTTTATGCAGCAACTGTGTTGAGTTTTATATTGTCATTATTTTTGTCTATTGTGCGTCCAGTCCCTATAAATCTCCCTAAAGACAGAGACCCGTCCAACACAAGACTGAAAACCACTCCTTTGTGATTTATGCTGATAGGATGCATCAACATTTAAACACAGCTCATGTCCTGCTTCGCTTCGTTATTCATGCGTTCAGCATTAGTATTCAGTGGGTCATCGCGTTCCGGCTCCCTTCCTGTGTCCCCAAAAAAGTCAACAATTCTCCCCTCAGTGCCGCGCCTCAACAAAGGTGGCCATGTCTACCGGGTTAGGCCGCGCCGCCAATTTATCAACATCACACGACGCACAAAGGAGCCGTTAGCGGCTCGTCCGTCGGGCCTGAAAGGACGGCCGGCCCGGCTGTCAGTCTGGCATTCAGGAGGGAGGGATGGGAGATGAATACGGGAGGTGTCGGGGCTGGGGATGTGAAAGGGGCTTCGCTCTGCGTGGGGGCATTTCCTGGATCTGCGTTGGCAGTAGGAACAGAGGAGGACGTGTCGACGGACCCATTGGGACGTGTTGACACTGTGATGGTGATGATGGAACGGTGAAAAAGATTTGGAGGCTGGAGAAAGACTGGGAATGCTTGATTCAAATTTAGGATCTTTTCTAAAGGGGAATTTTCTTTCCCTCCCGTTGCCTTTACTCTCCAACAATTCAAATCTAAGACTCCTGAATGTGTGTGGAGGTTCCCTCTGCTTCGTTTAGTTTTACTTTGGGCGACACACACAGAAGGAGATGCACCCCTGGGTGATCATCTCCCGTCTTTTATTTAGTGATGGAACCGATCACTTATGTAATCAATCTGGATGGATCCCAGTTCACCGCAGGATCCAAGGTTCTTTGTTTCCGACCAGCGAGACTTGGAACGCCGATGGATGTTTTGTTGGAATGGGTTAACAGCTGAGCCGTGTGTGTGTGTGTGTGTGTGTGTGTGTGTGTGTGTGTGTGTGTCCCCGTCAGAGATGTACATGTATAAGAGAAGTGGGTGTGAACATGCGTGAGAGAGCGGACTTAAAGTGTGTACACAAAAGAGACACAATCAGAGATAGACAGTGTGTGTGTGTGTGTGTGTGTGTGTGTGTGTGTGTGTGTGTGTGTGTGTGTGTGTGTGTGTGTGTGTGTGTAACATGAGATTCAGGTCTTTAATCTGCCCGGGAGGGTAAACAGGAAAGGATGGAGCTCTCAAACAATTTCCTCTTCCTCCCAAAATTCCCCTCTGAATTCGTCTGTCCATCAGCGACACAGATTGACGGCGGAACACATCGAAAAGCGACATTTTGATTCAGAACTGTGTTTAAGTACATTTCTCTGACATGATGGCTTTTTAATGGAAGCAAATGAATCCAAAGAAACAATTAAAAAAAAAAAAAGTTCTGGTATGAAGGGGAATAGATTCGTGCCTTAATGATTGACTTGCAGGCTGGCAGGCTATAGATGATAACTTTAACTTTTGTACACATCAGTATTTCACGTCTGGAAACAAGCCGGGACAGGGGCAGTCGGGGTGGGGTGAGGCTCACCGCTCTCTGAAAAACTATGTGAGAAAATGGTTTTGACATTTCTCAACTCACAGTTGCAGGAATTTCTGCATTTCACAACCTACAAACCAAAATATGGGTAAAATATTCAGAGAATCCGCAAAACAGTTCTTGAAACCGACTTTGCTCCATCTCTGGAGTCGCGTTTATCTGAGTTGGAATTGATCGATATGTCTGTCTGTTTGTGACACTTGTGTTGGTTTCTCTCTCCCCCCCACCCCCCACACAGGGAAAGCTGCCTGACTCCAGTCAGCCCAGAGTCGTGTCCCCTGGTCCAGGCCTTCCTGGCCGAGTGTCCCGGTCGCCTCTTCCTGGGTCACGCCCAAACGCAGCTGAAGACGGGCCTGCAGACACAGGACCGGCATCTCTTCCTTTTCACCGACACGCTGCTCGTCGCCAAGGCCAAGTGAGTTTCCTCCTGGAAATTTAAGACTGATGAATCGATGTGCCGTATTTTCAGTTTTTACTGGTTTCAAAGATTTTTTTTGCTTCGGATAGAGTTTAACCCTCCTGCTATGTCCCCCGTTTCTCCTTCCCTTTTGCTCCCACCAGTATATAATTATTTCCTAGCCAATTAAATCCATATGAAGCCTGGCCCAGATCAGAGCCACGCTGGCCTCTCTGGGCCTGACGGTTCGGGCTCGGCGCCCACAGAGCGGACAAACTGCAACACACTCCTTCAAAAATAGAAACTTAAAGAGCACATGTTTGTTTTTGAAGTCCGCCCACACACACACACACACACACACACACACACACTGTACGTTGGGGTTACGACTATCCGCGCACACACCTCGATGCAGACGCAGCAGGGGCCGCTGTGGTCATGTGCCAGTGGGCGGAGCTAACCCCTGCAGCATTCTCTATAATTGGCTGCTACGTTGTGGTGGACTCAGAGGAATGTGTTGGTATGTGTGTGTGTGTGTGTGTTTCAAGTTACGCGTGTGTATACGTGCACAGAGACTGTATGTGATTCCACAGGCGAGCGTTTGGAGTCTTTCCTGCTGTAATTACAGACGTCCTGGTTGATAAATACACTCCTACTGAGCGAGCCTGTCCTTAAATGCTTAAAAATAGCCAAAAGCTTTTTATAATTCTAATCTATATGGAGCATCTTAGAGGAACTGCCATCTGTAGGTTGCAGAAAAAGTCCCATTGCATCAACAGTGGACGCCACTTTGGACCGACCTCTTATCAAAGAGGCTTCTGGGTTTTCCTTTCCTGAAAATATTTGTCTCAATTATTACTTAATTGATTAACCGATTGACTTATTGATCATGCATCACGCTTCTACGTCCTCGTCAGGTCCTCCACTCACTTCAAGGTGAAGGCTCAGGTGCGAGTGTGTGAGATGTGGATGGCCAGCTGCATCGAGGAGGTGTGTGAAGGGAGCACCAACCCGGAGAGGAGCTTCGTCATAGGCTGGCCCACCTGCAACTGCGTGGCATCCTTCAGGTAGACACACACCCACAGCGTCAGGTCACACCTGGGCGGGGCTGAGGGGGGACACTTGGGATCAGGTCTTAATTTCGTCGTGCATTTTTTACAGCTACACAAGTCCCATCTGCTGGGCTGTGGCCGCGTCACTCCAGGACACTCCTAGTAGAGAACACTATGTTCTGCGGCGCTAATGCACAACACAGAAGGGAATTAAAACCTGAACATGCAGCCGCAAAATCCCTAAACCCTCATGTGCTGAAAGGCCGTTCCAACTCATAAAGCTGATGACGACACACACCCAACAGCCCGAAACACACCAGGCTCATAAAAACGCATTCACACTTTGCTGATGCCCGGCTGTACATATGCATTTTTTTTTTTATCCTTATTTTCCGGCACCATGAATCCCCCTTCTGTGGTTTCAGCCGGAGGGAGTTACATAACAGAGCAGAACAGACAGTCGCTTTCAACTTGATTTAATCTGATTATCATTTATGACTCTCTTTGCTCCTCTTCAGCTCCGAGGAGCACAAGGACAAATGGCTGTCGCTCATCAAAAGGTAAATGCTGGGCTGGACTCTCAGTTGTTGTTGCATTAGGGTTTATTCTAACCCCCCTAATGAATTCAGTCTCATTCTTTGATCGCTTCTCTTTAAAGTCACGTATTTTGATCCTGGCTTTTTCCTTGGTGTTCCCCAATGTGCAGCCGGATAACCGAGGGAAAAGAAAAGGACGACCCCAAGACTATTCCCCTGAAGATATTTGCCAAGGACATGGGAAATTGCGCCTATGTAAGAATCTCTTCTTTTCCTCCGTGACTTTTATCGCTTCTATCAGCACAAAATTGATTGCCCCCCCCCCGCCCCTAGTCTTCCTCATCTGTGGGTTCAATGCATCGGGTTATTTCTACTCTGATTGCAAAATGCTTCTTCCAGGCCAAGACGCTGGCGGTCAGCAACAGCGACAGCACCACTGATGTAATCCGCATGGCTCTGCAGCAGTTTGGCATTGCAGTGAGTAACAAAGACCACTGCCGACACTCAGCACCGCATCCAGGGGCAATTCTCAAGAGTTTAAGGGAAATTAGAGACACAGATACAGCCTCGGCTGTAGCTAAACAGTCTGGGTGTTAGTGTGCAGCATGTATGTAAGATTTATAATGGAGGAGGGAATGTCACATAATCTTGAACAAAATTGTGAAGTTTAAAACATTTATTAAAGTGCACTAATTCATGAAGGTCACAAATTGGACTGAAATGTGAAAATATGTCAGTATTTTTGCTGAAATTGATCTTTTTCCTCGCTCCAGGGCTGCGTTAAAGACCACCGGTTGTGGGTGAGCTCCAGTAAAGATGAACCTCCGTATCCTCTCATTGGTGAGCCCAACTTCCAATAGATAAAAACCTCTCTGTTCAAACACCACAAGCACAAATTAATTTTTCTCTTTAGGCATTATTATTAAAAATACATCAACTCCATGTTTGGTATGGGTTTTGAAATAAACTTGTGAGACTGGTGATTCTTAAAATCCTATAATGATGGATACTCACATCTCTAATGAGTTGAATCTGGAAAAAAAAAAAAAATCTTAAATAGTTTTTAAATCAGATTTTTGCTTCTGTGGCACTTCACATTCACAGAATGATCATGACCTCTAACCTCTGGACCATGTCCTCTCGTTCAGGTCACGAGTTTCCCTTCAGCATTAAGATGAGCCACATTCGGGACGGTGGGAGCGGCGGCGGCGGAGGAGCAGGGAAGGACCCCCTGACCCCCACAGACTGTCCCGGGGTGCTGCTGTTAGACCAGTGTCTCCCCCCGGACACCCAGTGCCAGTTTATCCTTAAACACAGCAAGGCTGTCCTGGGACCAGCGCCGCTGATCGGTGAGCCAAAAGGGACTGTGAGAAGTTCATATGACGATAATTTGGGTGTCATGAGAAGGTTTTATCAGAACACAAGTTGTAAGGGATCAAGGAAAAAGGAAAGTTCTGCTAATGGGTCCATGTTTTATAGCAGCAGGAACAAGCAAATGGCAGCGACAGCCATCACATAAAAAATATAGAGTCCTGAAATCACAGAGGTGTATTCCATGGAGCAATTACGGTAAGCTGTTTTCAAACCACAGATTTCAGTCTGGCAAATGTTGAAACAACCCTAGTGTGCTTCAAGACCTCAACCCCCCCCGAGGAAGACGGAGTCAGTTTAAGGTTTAACTCGGGTGTGTCTGAAAGAATGAGAGGCCATAAGTTTGATTCATTCAACGTGACGTTTGAGGTTTTTGAAGTGGATGGCCCAACAGTTGTTGTGACTCTAATCATAAATATAATTCTCTTTATGCAACCACCAAGAGTAAATATGACGATAAATTAAAAAAAAAAAACGCCTAATGCAGAACAGAAATCGCCGCCTCTTGTTTTTTGCTTTGGACGCTGCGATTTGGTAACGTTAGAGGACAAATCGACAGGAGATGGAGACGAGAAGGAGTGGAGGAGAATGGTGGGAAAGGTATTTAGGGGACGAGGGGCTGCAGCAGATGTTATGAGAGACTCTGTGTTCCAACAAGAAAAACACCAGACAGACAATGAGGAAGAAACCCCAGAAGGCGGACGAGTGTGAGAAGAGGAAGATGGAAAGTGAAAAGAGATGAGTCAGCCATGGAGCGAGTGTGAAGGCCAGCATGGGTGAAGGAAAAAGAAACAACACGCTGTAACAGATAGACAAGGAGGAATTTACAGAATGGGGGTGGGGGGGACGCGGGCAAAAAGAAATAGATGAAAAAAAAGACGGGGGGGAAACAAGATGAGGAGAAAACGAGTGTTTTCCAGTCTGGGAGTCTTGAGTTTGCCAACCGCCGGCCTGACCGCGGATCCCTTTGTCTCCAGCAGAATAACATCTTATATAATTGATTGCTAATTACTCACTCACTGGTAGCCGCGGCAGAATCCCAGTTAAAGGCGTTTTATTTCCAAGCATTCCTTTTTTGGAAATACGGAAGTTTTTTTTTTCTCTCTGTTGTTTCACACAAGTAAAGCACATGTAGGTATCACGGCAAGAAGACAGGTAGGCGTGACCTATTGTGGCCAAAAATGAAACACAAAATTCTGCAAAGTGATGGAACCATCACATTGAGCAGGTTCAGATTGCCATGACGATGGGATCTGTTGGCTAAAAACATCAAGCCGTTTCCCTCCCAGACTAAATCTGGTGTCTCTATTGTTGGTTTCTTGTAAAGCACTTATGATCATGACAGAAAATTACATTACTTACTGCTTATTTGTGTCGGAACAACTACCAGCTTTGGGTCGGGAGGAGAAACCCACACTGACACGATAACACGAGGTCGGATGTTTGCGAGACTAAAGTCTTGCCTCGTCTTGCGTTTTTACTCCCCATGAAGGTAAATACTTCATCGAGTGTCTTGTTATGCAACGTGCATACCGTGTGATTACTGCATGAATGATGTCGTCCTCCCAGTCGACAGGTCGTCAGACTGCTTCTTCAATTGCTGCTTTCTGAAAACGGGTCCTGAGCACCAACGTGCGATGATGGAACGCTGGCAGCGACGTCGTGGTTTTTACGATGTGGATTTACATTCTGAATGAAACGATGGGCATCAATCCTGCAGTGTGTGTTTGAGGCTCGGGTTGTCATTAGGTAATGAATTCTCCGTCAGGTATGTCATGCATTTGGGACTTTTGGGCTGCTGCGACCTCCGCCCTCTGTAGGAATGCTCCGTTTGTTTAGGGAGTTCCATCCTCGGCTACAAACACACCACAACTCACCGAGTGTGACATCACTTCCTGACTGACAATTACAGTTTACTGCGATGGCCCGCTGGAGGATTAACTGCCGTGTTGACAATCACTGCGAATGATGCCAGTTGTTCTGCGTTTCGTCAGTGTGCTACAGATAATGACGAGCCATCGGTCAATATTTTCTGATCACTAATCCTGCCAAAGAGGGAAAACTGCCAGATCCGGATAGCCATAATGCCTCCGATGTGATTCCAAATTGCATTAATGATATAATGAGGGATCTGATGGAGGTTTGCCCTCTCTGAGTGATTACTAGTGTTATATATTGATTATTTCTTTGTGACCATTACAAGTTGTGACCATTATCCAGGCCTCTAGCTGGGTCGTAAACACTCGGGTTTGTCAGATTGCTGATTTGAAACAGATTGTCATCAGATTTCACTTCCTGACTGTTTTTCCATTTTACTCAACAAATGATCATTGGTTTACCACAACTGGTCAGGCAACTGATAAATTAAATGATCTTTTTTCAGTACGTTTGGGCGACACGATACGATTTCTGTCAGATTGCGGCATGATGTGGTCACGGCCGACGTGCCCCCCCCCCCCCCCCCGAGTCTCAAGGCCGCGAGCGACAATGAAGTCTTGAAGCTGGTGGGGGTTTATCATCTCGTGTTGCACGGTGATCGCCTTTAGTTGATGCAAAGACTCTTGACAGTCTTTCGTGGAAAACAATAGTATTGCCTCAGCACACACCCGGCTTAGCAGGTAATTTCACCAGAACCAGAAAGTCTTCATGCTCCACGGGGACATTGTGGGTTTGACTGACATTTCTATCACAGTTGGCGACAGGGTTTTGCGATGGGAGGTTATATGAAACTCTGAATGCCTGCTGCTCCGTCTCATCAGCGTGCGCTACATTACACGTATAGTATGCACTTTCATAAGCGCAGGAACACGCTGTGCTGTTACGTCAGAGGGAACACGTAGACGCCCGACCTGCAGAAGGATGTTTAAACCAACAGCACAGGTAGACGTTGTGTCTCGGCAAACTGCTGAGCAAACACTCCACAGGGAACACGCTGTCGCGAGTCTCTCGGGACACACAAAGCCCCACACATGACACACACATACATGCATACATGAACTTAACACGGTGCTCTTAAACTAACAGAGGCTCTATTTTAGTCTGCCTCTCTGTCGCTGTCTTATTGGGGTCTTTCTGTCTCGCCGTTTTTTTTCCCCCGGGTGATTTTTATGCTAGGTAGCAGAAAAAGCAGGAATTGGAGACCTGGACCACAGAGATACAAGGAGTGCTGGTTGAAGGTTTTATCTAGGAAACAGAACACGTCACCCTAAATGAACAAAAGTGATGGGGCAAAGTAGGGGGGAATGGGATTGGACACACACAAGTGCAACACAGCTTCTTTACTTTAAGGACACCAGGCCTCACACAAAATAAAATGGCAATCGTTTTCATGTGTTACACAAGCATCCGGCATTTGGTTCTCTGTGAAACCGCAGCTCACCTCTTCCTCTTCCTCTTCCTCCACAGAGCCTGGTCAGCAGAAGTCTTTTAAGAGGAAGAGGTCTCTGATCAACTGGCCCTTCTGGAAGGGGTCCAACCCTCAGCTGGACGCCCTGCCCCTGTCCACGACGCCGCTCTCCCCCACTCAGGGTCGGCTGTTCGGACGACCCCTGACCTCTGTCTGCTCTCCAGACCACGGCCTGCCCAAGCCTGTCATGGTGAGCTGAGTGTAGGTCAGAAGGGGTCAGGACCACGTCTAGAAGGGTCACAGCAGGATTTGGGGTCATGTGTATTTAGGAAAAGGCAGCTGAAGTGGTTGATGGTTAGTTAACACTCCGAAATCAACTTGTTTCCTGGATTCAGATTAGTTCCAGCGTTTGTCTTCATGCAGCTCTGGGTCGTGTCCACCGAGTCTCTTATGAGCCAACCAGAGAGCCTGCAGAAAAACAACTGCAGATTAACCTCTTCTGCCCAAATAAAAATCTGATTCTTGGAAATGATAAATCTGAACCAAACCAAACAAACATCTGCATTAGCTTAATACTGTCTCTTTGATTTCCATTGATTTCAAACATCACAGGACTTCTGAGTGAACGAATCCTTTGGTGTCAAACAATGAAGTGATTTCTGCTCGAAGCGGATGTAAACACGCAGCTTTTGATTTCCGACATCTGTCAGCGATGGAAAAACTAATGTCTCCATTTAAGTTCCTTTGTTTCATTCATGTAAAGAGATTTTATGCCGGTAATCGTTCATCTCTGTTCCTCCAGGACATGTTGGTGTACCTCTACCTGGAGGGGCCCTACACCCGGGGCGTCTTCAGGAGGTCGGCCGGGGCAAAAGCCTGCCGGGAGCTTCGGGATAGATTGGACAACGGGACGGAAGACCTCGAGATAGCGCAACAGTCTGTGTTCGTCATCGCTGCTGTCTTCAAGGTAAACAAGACACACACACACACACACACACACACACACACACACACACACACACACACACTCTGCCCCGTCTCGCTGGTTTCAAACCAGACAACAGCAAGCAGCAGCGACTGATGTGCATCCAGAATCACGTAAGTCCAGACAGTATAATCTGCCTCTACATTTCCAGGCAGGCTGCCAGCCACACAAACACACACACACACACACACACACACACACACACACACACACACACACACACACACACACACACACAAGGTGCTCATTGCTCCACATCCAGGACAAACAGCCACCTCAGTGTCGGCCGTCCTGACAACAAAGAGGTGTCCTCTAATTTTTGGCCATTTTCTTACAGATTCTTTCTATAATAAAATGATAAAAATGTTAATTAATCAAGTGAAGAAACACTGATTTAAAAAAATCATTTATAGTCGGACGCATCCAGAAAAAAATCAATCCTTTTCTTTGTGTTGTCAGGTGGGTTTGAGTGTAAGTGGCTCCAATCTATAAATGTGATGTTTGCAGGACTTCATGAGGAACATCCCTGGCAGTCTTCTGTGTGTGGATCTGTACGACCAGTGGATGGAGGCCACAGACGCCGAGGCCGTGGAGGAGAGGATCCAGGCCAACCGGAGGTATGAGGGTTGAAGCCCTGCTTCACTTATTACCGTTAATTTTCCTGTTTTAAAGGAATATAATGTGAAATATTCAATATGCATTTAAAGAAAAGGTGGTTTTATTTCGAGAGTTTTTTAAGGATGAAGATAGAACTATAACTTCAGCTCCAGAGGAACAAAAATTCCTTCTGCGTGGGAAAATTAAAGTAACTTGAAAGCAACAATGAGAACGTTTGTGGACAAAATTCTTGTGGAGGCTGAGAACACTGAACACATACACACACACACACACACACACACACACACACACACACACACACACACACACACACACACACACACACACACACACACACACACACACACACCTTGGAGGAACAAGACCAGTGAGTGGGTGTTTAGTGGTTGCTGCAGTCATTCACTGTTACCCATCCCTCCGTCCCAACACCCCTCCACCCTTCCGTCCCTCCATTCCCCCATTCCTCCGTCCCTCCATCCCTCTCCTCCCTCAGGTTGCTCCACCTCCTGCCCAGCGAGAACCTCCTTCTGCTGCGACATGTGATCGCCGTGCTGCACTGCATCCAAGGCAACGCCAATGACAACCAGATGAATGCCTTCAACCTGTCCGTCTGCATCGCTCCCAGCATGCTTTGGGCTCCAGCACCCAGCACCCCCGAGATGGAGGGGGAGGGCACCAAAAAGGTGAACATGCAGACGCTAAAGAGAGACTGCAGCTAATTGTTACTTAAAGCTGTTTATTCTCTCAATCTATCAAAACTATTGAAATACTTGAACGTAGATAAATATTATCCATTTCCTGTCACATGACGTAGGGAAGCAGAAAATACCAGCGTGAGGGAAGACCTTATATGTCAAGCAAACGCACACCTGACCCCTCGTAAACCCACAAATCACTGGTTTTACGCATGACCGAAACAAATTGTGAGCTTTCAAGTGTCAGAGCGTCTTGTGACCTTTGGGTCAGAAGCAGGGGCAGCAGAGCTAAACAGCAGCTACAGACGTGTTTTATAAATACACAACATGCTGAGCTGCTACAGGTGTGTTTTACTCCCTATCTTGTAGATTGATGCAAGTATTTGGCTTCCGCTGGAATGATTGCGATGCCATGAAAGGGTTATTTCTGTCCAATAAAACACAGGCATACCCTTCTGGCGCCGTCATGCCAATAGCTTTGGTTTTTATGTCCTCGGCCCCTGAGATTACTCCGAGGAACCAGGCGCAGAGCCGATGGCTAATTGCAGAGAGGCCGAGCGAGGACCCGTAGCGAGTCCTTATACGGCCTGAGAGTCAAACGGAAACACAAAACAGACACACAAAAGCAGGATGGAAAAGAAATGCAGATTAGAACAAAGTGTGTTGTTTCACCGCCGTGGATATTCCCAAAGATTTATCGTTCATCTGGCAGAAACGAAACTGCCTAGTTGTTTCAGAGGCAGCAGCGTGGATTTGAACTATCAACCAGAGATCGCACAGGGAAGCCCCTCATATACACACACACACACACACACACACACACACACACACACACCTTCCCACTCAATCAGAACCGACTGTGTTGTCACCAAGACACAAAGCATGCACAAGTTTCTGATTTGACGTCTGTCTGGAAACTTACAGCACCTGAATAGCAGACAATGTTGTGTTCTCTGTGGGTGGTTGGTTTGCTTATCTTTTGAAATGTGTGTGTGCATGCATCAGTGTGTGTGTGTATGTGTGTGTGTACAGTATACGCTGGAGTTGGTTGAAGTTCACTGAGAAAACATGTAAAGAATTTCCTTCAAAATCCTGAGGCCAAGTGTGTGTGTGTGTGTGTGTGTGTGTGTGTGTATGTGTGTGTGTGTGTGCTTTAGAGGAAAATTGTGTCGCTAGCGCACACACATACTTGTCAGCACACACACCCTCAACACCCGCGAATACCTGAATATCTCCTTAACAAACACTCCCCTGATAACACTTGACTTTCTCTCTCACACTGCGTGTTTGTGTGCAGCCTGAACACAGACGTCCTTTTTCTGGGAAGAAACGCTCAGAAATAACAAAGTGAGATTTCAACATCCACCCCAACACCCCCTGACCAACCCCCCACCCCCCCTGCCTCCTTTGCGGTTTGAGCCAGGGGCAAATTTAAACTAGCGTGGGTCTCTGGCTGGGTAACGGTTGGTATCCGACCCTGTCTACAGACATGTGAACACTCATTTCTGACCACCTCAGTTTAGTCTCTGCGTCGTCCATGAAGCATATAATTTAGATGTTTTTGGCTAAACACAGTCTTTAAGGAGATTCTGAGCGGCTTTAATTTGTGTATTGCTTAAGATGGAGGCGCAGACAAATCGTTCCCAAGAATGTTGTTTTTCTCCAAAGCCACACCAAACTTTTACTTCAATTCTGTGTTTTTGTGTTGTTGTTTTTTAATTACAGTTATTTCCAGACATTAGCATTAACTACGATTAAAAAAAAAAAGGCAACAACGCAAAATTGAAGTAAAAGACATTAGCATCAGAGGAACAAAAGTGAATAATGAAGCAGCAGTGGAGAAGTTTACAAATATTTAAAGATGACTCGAAATGGAGAGGAGAGGAAGACTAAGTGAAAGAGGGAAGTAGAAAATTAGAGAATGAGAAAAAGAGGGACAGAAAGGAAAGAGGAGGAATGGGTTAGATTGACCTTTTAACGACTTCATTCTTCATAATACGGAATTATGGGAGGTTACAGGTTTTATTTTGTTTTTTATATTTCTTGCATAGATGTAGAAAAAGCACAATATCATCAGCAAATGTGATGACCCCGAGCACTATGATAACACCTGTCCTGAAGGGAAGACAGGACCTAAAGTTGGAGAAATGGATGTGATTTAATTTTAGTGTTAAGGATTCGGTTTTCAATGACGATGTCTTAAAGATTTCGTACTGGTAAACAAAAAAGTTTCACCTTCCCTGAGGCAAATTTCTGAAATGTGTTGTCTATCTGAGATAATGGTGTCGTAAAGTGTGCAGATGTTGAGGCGGAGCACCTGTGGATCATCTACCTGCTGTCTTTAGCAGCATCAGCCGTGAGGAAAGGACCACAGGCAGATCAGACATTTTTTCTGCATTTCTTTTTTTTTGCATTTCGACTTTGTTTTGTCGTCGCCACCGGTCATGGATAGCAGAGCTGACAATTACATAGTGTACATAGAATGTGGTCTCATGGCTTCAGGTTAGCAGATGTGGTATCTGCAGGGAGACAGTTGTTGGGGATTAACTGTCCCTGATGGGAGGAATGGAACAAATATGGAACTAAAGTTATATAACGGAAAGAACTTCCAGAAGAGTTTGTGCCGTTCCGTTTCATCACACTGCATTTTGGACATGAGCCCGAAACCCACCGGCGGATGGACCAATCGGACGACTCAAAGGGTTACGGTTATGTCAGAGGCTTTAAAGCCAAATCTGCCTAAAAGCCACTCAGCTCTGCTTTTTACCGGCTTTGCAAATTATTTGTCTGACATGCCGACATAATCTGTGTGTTATTTAGTATTATTATGAGTTCTAGTATAATAAGTGCTGCCCTGTCACTATTCTGTCTGCACAGTCCCATATAAATACAATAAAGTGGTTGTTTCATAAACAAAGTGTGCATTAAGATAATAAGTTCATTCTAAAATAAAATAATATATGATAATTTATTTGAAATTAATAATAATATTCTGAAAGCACGAAAACACAACGCACTTAATTTTAGAACTGGATCTACGAAGTGGTAACTCTTTATTAGTGAGATGGACTCCTCTGGTGAGTCATGTCACACATATGGACACCATGCAGACAAACGGACGGACAACATCTGGCCCAACAAACAAACAGCAAGGCCCTGAAGTGCGTTTTAAACCGTCACAGAGACGGAGCCGCCTCAGGAAAAATTACTGCCTTATAAACACAACAGGCAGGTTTTGGAGGAAGAGCTGATGATGTGTCACCGCCGTTTGGCGTTGCTGACTCCGTGTGTCGTCCGTGTTTTTATAAATGTTGTCTGCTTAGTTTGAAAGACGCCGGTTTCGTCCAAGTGCTGTAATTTGTTTAAGGACGGATTCCAAGTGGGCTGATTTTTCCCAAATGCATTTGCACCGTCGGCAGGTTTCAACTTCGAGGCGTCGATTCTCGGAGAAAACGTGTTGCAAGTTGTTTGCAAAAGGTGCATTTCCCAGTCCTCGATCCTGAGACGGCAAATATAGAAATGTGCATTTTCTTAGATCTAAAATATATTTGTGTCAAAAACAGGATTAAAATATTTGTGCCAGTGGTAATCAAAACAACACATGATGTCATTTTTCATTATCGGGATATTATCCAGGGCTGGGAATGAGGGGTTGGATGTTTTCTTGGCTGGCGTGGAACACAAGCTTTTTGCAGATTGATAATATAGGTCACGCGAAAGAGAACAACTCTGGACAGCTGTTTGGATCTGATGTCACATTCTTGCTCAGGTTATAATTGCACAAAATTGGATAGATTTCAGAGTTCAAATATGCGGGAATTTATTTTCAGCGTTTGAGCGTGCCAATGTAGCGGTATTTAATCAAAACATCCACAAAACATGGGTGTGGTTGTGTCCGTTTTTAGAAAATCTACACATATGCATGTTTTGCCGGCATAGATGATTTACATCTTCTGCCTGGCTTCCCTGAATGGCCTCAAAAGAATCTCACCCTGAAAGAAAAGACGGGGATGCACAGAAAAGGTCCTTAGCCATCGCGTTCTAACCGGGTGGCGTTTCTCCCTGCAGGTGTGCGAGCTCGTTTGCTTCCTCATAGAAAACTGCTGCAGCGTCCTCGGAGAAGACGTCACCTCGCTGTTCAGAGGCTTCAGCCAGAAGAGCAGCGGCAGCGATCACGGTTCAGGTAAGGACTGGGAGTCGGGAAGCTGAGAGGAAGTGTGTCACGGGGAAAGTTGGCGGCGCTCGGGACAAAGACGGCATTGAGGTTTGGACACAGTAGTCGACTTCACCTCGAAATGTTATAACAAGGTGATTTGAGGCTGACTAGCTGACTTTGTGTGTATTCACGTTAGCGTGTGGCTAATTAAGTTACCTAGGCCCTTTCAGGCCTGTTGATTGGGGTCAGCAGATTGACCCGGAGCAATTTTGTTGATTGCCAGGTTGCAAATGTTGCTTAACGGGACACTCTCTTCCTGGCGCAAGAACCAAGCAAGGTCAAGAAGCTCAAAGCAGGATGGAGTTCTGTTCCCCGGCTATGAACTGTGGCTCTGTCCGTTTTTGTTCAGGGGTCATGGTAGTTTTTCTTCATCTGCATTGTGAATGAAGCTTCTATCAGGAGAGAGCAAAAGACCACAAGGATACAGTTATGGTTTTTATTGGTGTAGGTTGACGTGGACATATATTTCCTTTTCCTCGGGAGTCGATTTATCTTAGTTTGGAGATACTCTTATGATGGGCGGGATGACTGCAAAAGTTCCATAACTCATCATTATATCCTTTATGGATTCATCCCCCTCCTAATATATCGTCCTCCCTTTCTTTCCTTTCCATTTTTCCTCTCCCCAGATGTGTCGTCATTCCAGATGAACGACTCGTCCTACGACAGTCTGGAGAACGAGCTGAACGACGAGCCTGAGTCTCCCTACCAGGAGAAGCTGCCGCTCCGGGACAAGGACAAGCCGGACAGTCGCAGCCGTGACTCCGTCATCACGCTCAGCGACTGCGACCCTGATCCCGACCCGGAGGCCAACCTCTTGCTCCAGCTCCCCCCTCTGGCCAGGCCCAGGAGGTTTAGTCCCGCGGTTCGACAGAACCGCTCCCGTCAGGCTAACGGACCAACCCAGGGTCCGAGGAGGCTGAGGAGGAGTTCAGAGCCCGCCTTGGCCCTGGCAAGCACGACACCTCCTGGGACAGTGATCGTTCATACCAATAACCACCACGCGCCATTGAGGAAGGCGAGCTATGACGCCGCCATGGAGGGGGAGGAGGATGAAGTGTTTTTGGAGCAAGGATTGATCGGGTTGCAGCTGAAGGAGGAGGAAGAGGCTGGATGTGAGAAAGTAGGCGCGAAAGTCCAGAACAGCGGCCGAAGGAAGATGAAGCACATCCCGCCGCCTCCGTTGCGACTTGATGCCAGCTGTTCCAGCCTGTCATCGCCGGCGACCTCACCCACAGGGTCCTCCCTTAGCTCCCTGGACTCCGCCTTCTCCCAGTACTCCACTGACTACCCCACCGCTGGGGCCGTTCCATTGGCTGAACCTGCTCCTGTCTCCCCCGCCGGTCCTGGGCGACACCAGCTGTCTCCCAGGGGCTCCCCTCCTCAGAGCGAAGCCCCGCCTCATTGGCCAAAGCCCGCCCAAGCCCCTCGAAGCAGCCAAGCCCCTTCTCATTCTCATGGCCTTCACCCAAATACGTGGTTCAAGAAAGAACGGCGCCTGTCGCTAAGGCAACCGGATAACGGGCTTACGGAGGACGACTTACCGGCGGTGAACAGTAGGACCCAACCAATCACTAATGGCGTCTCCAGCAGCGGCCAGGATGCCGCGACGGTCAACCAAACCTGCCAAAGGAGATCCAGCAACCCTCCGTCCTACCAGCAGGCTCTAATGCAGCTCCATAGGGGGCGCTCTCCGTTCTACAGGGGCACAGAGAAACCCCTGACGGTCCGAGAGCTGAGGCAGCTCAGCGATCAGACCTCCACCTACAGACCCCCGGTGGTTCCGAGTTCCCCTAACAGCCCCAAACAGACAGGAAGTGAGGGTCTAGAGGGGCCGGCTAGAAACGAGTGCATGCAGCCTCCGCAGGGGGTTTTCTACGGACAGAGCTCAACCACTCTGGTGCTGCAGAGACAGAAGTCTCACCCTGTTGAGGACCACAAAGCGAGGACTCTAGATCTTTCCCGTCGAGCATCAGAACCCAGCAAGGTCATCGCGAACTTTGCAGCCAGTCTCACTCTGGACAGACGTCGCACTTCAAAAACTCAGACCCAAAACGGCCGCCTGAGAGTGTCAGAGGTGGAGCCAAACCACGCCACGCCGCGCTTTTGCCTGTCTCCCACGGCCACCCAGGCCGTCAGGAACTACTTTACCTCCCAGGCTGAGGATGAGGACGATGTCTGCCTGAGGAGGAGTCAGGAGGTGGCGCTGGCCATCGTGCAGGGAAAGAAGGAATGGCAGAGCCGGAGGTGCAGCGACCCAAGAGCGGACGAGTTTGGTCAGCTGTTCTTTGCTGAAGAGTCATACGTGTAAATAAGAACCTGTACAAACTGTGTATGTGTTTGTTTTATACGTTCAGTTGTGTTCATCTGTACTTGTTACCCATGCGATATATTCCTCTTTGACGTTCTTGCAGATGTAATCCAATGCCAACACTTTACTGTAACGGTACATACAGAGTTCAAAGGTACACTTTCTGCTTTGGTGAAGTTGTTGGTTATAATTATCACAGTTTATATATATTTTTAGTAACTGAGTCTCTGGTTCCTCTGAAAAATGTTCTTCTCTGGTGGTGTCCTTGTTTTGCCTTTGGAATTGGTTTTCAGTCTCTAATGGAAACAAACTGAAAGAAGAGAATTTCTTCTTGTTCTTGTTCTTATTGTTCTTGTTCTTATTGTTCCTGTTCTTATTTATCTTGTTCTTATTGTTCTTCTTCTCCTTCTCCTCCTCCTCCTCTTCATAAACTTAAATCATCTTTTTTTTTTTTAGTCAGGAAGAACATCCTAAAACTGACTGGAAATCAATTCCAAGACAAGAACAGGAAAAGTTTGGATCAATTTTGATAAGATTTGCTTCAAAACATTTGATTCTATTGTAAAATAAATCGTCTATGTTCTTTTTTGCGCACAGAAACACACGAAGGTCACATTTTTTTTAGAAGATAAATTGCTAAATGTTTGCTGTCTGTGGCAAAAAATATATAGTCGTGACGACTGCCGTGTCTTCATCCAAGCTTTATCCACAACACCTGCGATGTAAAGAATGCCAGAGGAGGGACGTTTTGTAGACGTTTTTATTCCCTAAGAAAATGTTTTATCAGAAGTCCATAAAGGCATCTGCAACTGTTTTTTTTTATTGCTATTGAATTTGTAAAGTGAAATATTGTCGTTTGTCTAAATCGGTGAATCAGTCGGGTATTTATTCGTGTGGGCCGAGTTTCCAGACACACAGCAGGCAGTGTTGTCCTCTGTAGCTCTGGTTTCTATCACTGTGATCCAGGAGGGAGGGGGCGGGGTGAGAAGGCAAACCGTCTGTGTGTGTTCGGAATGTTGCTGAATGTGATGTGATGGTCGACAGAGTGTCCTGAGCAGGAATGTGTGGAAACGTGAGAAATCTCGCTTTTATAGCACTTCATTCATTTTACCCAGAAATCCTTTCACAGGAATGACAAGGACACAGCCTACAGTGTGTGTGTGTGTGTGTGTGTGTGTGTGTGTGTGTGTGTGTGTGTGTGTGTGTGTGTGTGTGTGTTTAACTATTGTTGTTTTGTCCATCACATGATCTTTCTGTTCCAGTGCTGACACTTGGCGATAAATGACTGTGTTCCACGTGCGTCGTTCATTTCACCAGAAATCCACAGATAATTTATGACCAGTTTTCCGCGTTAACAGTGTTATCATTAACTTCACATATCTCCTCCACAGGCTCACACACACACTGGAATAAGGCCATATTAATGTTAAGTGTCTCAAAAAGTACTTCCTCCTGCTTTATCAATGTTATCCCCATTACAGTGAGTCCTGTTCTTTGTATAATTTTCATATTTATGATGCAGAATACATAATTATATATAAATATATTCCCTTATTTGGTATGTTGTGTGACAAAAAAATCAAATGTGTATTTTTATACATGCCAATTCTGCTGCTGCTGCTGTCTCCATTAAAAAGTATATTTGCTATAAAATGCACCATTTGTATATTGTGTACATCTGACAGAATACCGTTGATTATAATAAATGTTGCTGTTGTTGAAACTACTTTGCGGGTGGAAATGAGTATGTTTTTCGTTGGTCGTTGATTGATTAAAGTTGAACTTTTTCTGACGGCATCATGGAAACAGAACTTGAGTGGTCAATTGAATCAGTGATTCGACACTCATGGTCGTCAGAATGAGCAGCAATACAGTCTGGAGGCCTTGAGTTTTCAATTAAAAAAACTTTATTCATCCCCATGGGGCAATTGAAGGCACATAAAGCAGTATTGGTGCAACAGACAGGATTGGTGCCAAGAAGGAAATGCAGAAACCAAAGAGCAAAAACCTGACTCAATACATAGGAAAACGTAAAAACAAATGTAAAGCAAACATAAATTTGTTGGAAAATGTCAGTGTAAAACCTCTAAATTCACCGCCGACTGCATCGGAGTTTTGGGTTCCATCAGGATTCGGTGGATAACGACATAAGGGTGTGTTTGAGAACAGCTGCTAGCAGGAGTTTTATTTTTCTTTATCTTTAATCCTATTTGTTCAAACAGTTGGCCGATGAGCAGCAGAATTTATCTCCCTGAGACGAATGCCTGCAGGTGAACAAACAGTACTTCACTGGAGAGAGGCAGCCGATAAATCTAGTGTTGAGGTGAGGCGTCACGTGTGACATAATCCCGAGTTTCAACTCAGGATTAATAAAGTATCCAGCAGTCAATCCATCCAGTAAAATAACACATTTAGCATCCACTGCAGAAACGTCGGTGCTGTTTCGACTGTTATTACGGCTCAACTACATTAACTTCAGATTGCATTCATGAAACTCTAGATTGACATATAATCTGTGCATAGAGCGAGAAATATAACTGAGCTCTGAGTCACGGATTAATTTGTTTTAATACTGATGCCAAAAATCTCATTTTGAAGTACGGATGTTAAATATCTGGGAAGATCCAGATAACATGGGATATAGAATAATCTATAGAGACACATGAAAGCTGTGGAGGAGTCTGGGTTTAGATGAACATTTTAGTGCCTTCACATTAAAAGTTCCTCTTTAATAGCTGATTTATTGCCCCCCGCCCCATGGGGTGACTGCAGACACGTGAGCTGTATAAACACACTGGTGACTGTAA
Source organism: Antennarius striatus (assembly GCF_040054535.1). Lineage (NCBI taxonomy): Eukaryota > Metazoa > Chordata > Actinopteri > Lophiiformes > Antennariidae > Antennarius > Antennarius striatus. Next base: position 2,865,035 of record NC_090787.1, on the reverse strand, counting down.
CCGACCGTATCACCCTAGAGATGCAGCATCACGTGTGTGCTGGAAAAAAAGGTTTGTGTGTTTTGAGGACAGTAGATGCTGCAGAGTTGTGTTGTTTCCATGGTGACACTTCATTCATCTTTGGCCACACAGAAGTTGACAGTCGTCCGTCTTAGAAAGACATTAAAGGAACGTCTGTGGCGAGGCTCATACCTGAGGAAGGAGCGTCTGCAGGCATCTCCAAGCTCAGGTTAACACCCAGAAACATCCCATAAATATATTTCCATGTAGTGAAGCATGTGCCTCAGATGTAATGTTAGGGTTCATGGCAAATAGCAACCAGCTGTTGAAACATGATTAATGCAGCTGTCATCGGTTAACAAAAGAAATACTTGGAGATAAACGCACCGTTGCCAAAAATGTCAAGACATCTGTGGGAATATTTTCCGCTGCCAGCTCGTCGCAGCAGAGGCAAATCTCACCGTGTGTTCTGGGACGTGGAACGTGATGATGGAGGGGAGAATATTTGTGGGTAATTGTAGCTCAGATCACCTGACAGGAAGTTTACCTGTGCATCTGCTCGACCATCAGTGAAGAAGAGGAAAACATCTGCATGGGAAACAAGGACATTCCGTAAAGCCCCCACGGGAAAACTGCAATCAAAATACAGTTGGGATGGTAACACTGGAAAGTTTTAAATGTGAATATTAATCAACTTTATTTGAGGCCAAAATTATTAAACAAAGACAAACGCTGTGGTTCTATTTCAAAATAAAAGACCTCAATTCCTTGAAAAACGTCATTCATAATTAGGAACACTGATGATGAGGAAATGACATCGTAAAGCAAGCATGAAGTTAATAAATATAATCGTGTGTGCAGATGTTTATATTCACCAAATGGCAGCTTAGCACAGCTTCCCGTGTCCAAATAGGTTCGAGCTGCATGGAGCGAATCCTCTGGATCCTTCGCCGTCGTCCTGATCCACAGAGACAGATCACATCTGCAGCAGCTGTGGAATCTGTTCTCCTTCCCAATCCGGCTGGGTCCAGAACGAATCGCAGCAGAGTGAGTCCTTCAGTCTTTTCTGCTCCTTTTCTGAGCCAAAATGCTATTTTTAATTCATCCTGCGTCCTAAATGTAAAAAGGATCCATCATGGCCAATCAAAACAACAAGTTTCTGAAGAGATTTCTTAACTTGAGTGACGTGAGAAGCTTCCAGGAGGTATTCTTACCTCCAGGATCAAGGAAAATAATTAATAGAATGATAAATACATTAAAAAAGCCAACATTCAGGAGTCCTGGCGTTTCGGCGAGATGTCCGTCTTGGATCCAGATTGGTTGTTTTCATCAGTCTAAAAACTGAAATAGATCTGGATCAAGGAAAATCCCTTTTATCTCATAAGCTACTCATGATAAATAAATGATTCCAAATGCCTGGAGTTGACAGATGAGGGAACCTTCTTAGTTTGGAATGAGCCAGATCTGAGTGAAGCGGCGTAACTATGGCAACACCAGAAACTATTCATTGCTTTCATTGTGAAATCGCTTCTGTTTTTTTTTTGTTTTTTTTTGTGAGAACGCACTGGTTTCCAGTCGACTCCTCTCCCCCCCTACCAATCAGCTGCGGTGATACAGGTGAGGGTCACACTTAGAGAACCTCGGACGGTCGCCTGGCAACAGCAGTCGCTTGTTTTCACAGGGATTTCACGTTTCAGAGCTGCACGGGCTTCTTGACAAGGTGTGTGCAATGAGGTCACATCTGATAAGACCTGTTTTCTGATACGATCTATTTCCTGATAAAATCTAATTTCTATCAAAGCAGCGTTCGCTTGTTTTCCACTCCTAAAACTTGAACACTCGCTCTCCTCAAAAGGCATTCGACTCCCTGCAGAGGGAGCCCAGTGATATTCCCAGACGTGGTTTTTTTTCTAACACACTCTCTGCAGAAACAATTGTGTTGCAATGAAAATCGGCCCCTAAACCCCCCTCCAACTCCCCCTTGTCAGGCTAACAGGACCCCACATCTGATGTCCATTAGGTTTCCATGTGCAGCTGAAATGGCACTGACATAAGAATAACTCCACGCCAACTCGCATCCCATTTTACAATCCCATGATGGACGGAGCTGCTGTAAAAAGAACCGAGCATATTCCAAAGGATTATTGCTTCTTCCCAAACTGGAGCCCACAAATATGATTGTGTGACGGTTTATGGGACTCTGGTGGAAAAACACGTCACATATTTGTTTGACATTTTTACATCTAAATACTGAAAATTGCAGGAACACCACCGGGGGCGGCGGGGGGGGCAGTTTGAGACCTCCAACAAAGTCAAGTTGCATAACAGGAAGGAAAATTGATGCGTTACGACACAAAGGAATGAAAGAGGAACACAAAGAGACAGACAACGGTGAAGGAGGGATGATGTAAACCCGTCGTCGTGCACCTGTCTGTTCCCGTACATGTACATACGTGTGCAATGTCTGTCGGAATGTTTGTGTGTTCCCTCAACTAATAGCCGTGTGTGAGGGCGACGTGACGCAAACGCCCACCCTCCATCGTGGACTTGTTTGAAACGGGGCGCTCGGCTGACGTCGGCGCTGATAGTCGATAACAGGTTTGTGTAGAACTAGAATAGTTTCCTTCTTACGCCTGAGAGGATTCTGTGTCGAAGGGTGAGGGTTCAACAGAATTGGGACGCGGCCGTCATGGCTGTGGGTGATGGAGGGCCAGGAGAAAGCCTCTGTACAGATTCCAGATTTCTGTACTGTGACCTTGCTCAGAAAAACATCTCCTGTCTGCAAAACGCAGGGAAACCTCAAACGGGCGCTTGCCGCCATTTTCCACATTTGATTTACAGGCGTGTTCCTTTCATGTGTGGGGGGCGGTGGGGGGGGGGGGGGGTTGGTGAAGGTGGGCGGAGACGCCACACGGCTCCGACCTTTACTGGCATTAAAAGAGACAGATTAGGCTAAACTTTCATCTGCCGCTTTGTGATTGCCGACAAGTCCGTCATTCATGTTCCTGATGGAATAAATGCCAAATCCCTTCCTCTCATCTCCGCAGGGATGAGGGGAAACCCGGATTATTTCTGAGGGAATCCCTTCCTATCAGAATAAAGAATGTATATAGCATTTATTTGTAGGTGGTCATCGTGACGCTTAGAAGACATTCAGAATTTTCAAAACACATTGTATTTTTCAAACCTGGCGAGCGCCAGCGTTGGATGGAGTGTGTTTGTTTTCCTGTAGTTATGAAACACAATCCAGGAGGTCCAGTGTGAGTAACAGATCTATAACTCAGAGGCCTCATCTGATGCCAGAACGCTGCACGGAGGTTCATCGTGTTACCAGACTCTGGAAACTCAAGACCATGGAAATAATTTTACCTTTCGTGGCTAAGTTTTGGAGCTAAACAGTGGAAACACAGCCTCTGTTGTAGAAAGATCAGCTTCTCTCCTCTGGATGCTAACAGGATGCTAAGCTACACCTCCACGTGAGCTCCTGCTGTTAACCCCTCTGACCTTTAACAGCGGTGAAAGTGAACGGCCTTCCTGCTGAGGATCGATGAGGAACTATAATTAGGATGTCCTTTGTTGTGGTTTGCGACAACCAAGCGAGACGGGGTGGTGGGGGGGGAACGAGGCGGTGGCGACGGCCTTTGAATAAACCTGATGACATCACCAGCCGGTGATTCCCTCTGGTTGATATCAAGGCTTCAGAGGCGCCGGAACTCGTCTGGAGTCCATCGTGTCGATCCTGCAGCCGTTTCCGCTCGTCTCTTATTTTGAAAAGGTGTCGAGCAAAACCTGTGGCAGGGTCGATTTTTTAGTGCCCCGGGCTCATCCTCAGATTCTTGTTACCTAATCTGGTTAACATGGAGCATCCTTCATGCCTCATCTACTGTAAGGAAGCCTTCTCTGTGGCTTCACCTGAACGGATGACCCGATGACCGATGAAGCCCTGAGGCTAATTCCTCCTTTGTCGGTTCCTGCCCTGCTCAGTCAGAGTAATTTACATCACAATAAAACATTTCTGTCACTCAGCGAAACCTCCTGACGTCACAAAAAACAACATATTTTACGGTGAACTGGAGAAAACAACAAACGTCATGTCACGGTACTTCCTAAAAGAGGAGGAACGATCCTAGAACGATAGCTGCATGTAGAAAAAAACTAGTAGAGTTTGTTCATTTTGAAACTGCATGATGTCACAGAAATAACTTGGCAGGCTGGTTGGGTGTGGATGAAAGCGTGGGCCGCATTGTGTGTGCGTTTTCCTCCTTATTACCTCCACACAGGCGGCCATTATACTCCCGACCTCCGATCCGCTTACATAAGCTCCTTTGTTTACTACGCTAAGGCCTTTTTCCAGTTTGTGAGCATGGTTAAAATACATGGTGTGCTCTGCAGGCCTGTCTGTAGGCAATGCATTGTGGGTGGGTGTGTGTTCACCTAGGTTTGGATAAGTGCTCAGGTTATCTCGGTCAAACGGAGAACAAAAACAAAGACAGAGGTGGTGACAATGTCCAAAACATAAAATCTGGAATGTTCTAATCTTCCAGTGAGGCCCGAGGGCTTCACGATGAAACCGCAAACCACGTCCCATCCGCTTCCAGTCCCTCGAATCCTTCCAGTGCAACCTTTGACCTTTTGTATTCAGAGGCAGGAAAGACGTGGCTCCTCGCGGTGTTGAGCTTTTTATCTGCTTCCTCCCCTGCGAGCGAATTTAATAAATATCAAAGTGTTCTGCATTAATCGCCGGATTTGATCCGGCCTGCTGTTGTTCGTTCCCTCCATCTGACCCCGCCCTTGTGCGGGCGCCAACTCCCGACCTGCATGTAAAACTTCACTCACCGGGGAAAGTCAAAATGTCTCGACTGGTTTTCATTTCCGTAACGTGTCAGCATCTGGACTCAATAGAAATGACATGTGTGACATCATCGGTGATATAATCACTGGACTGGACTTTATTTCTTAAAGGAAGGAGTCAACATTGAGCGAACGTTTCGGTCAACGCTGCAGATCGAAGCCGAAGTAGTTACATAACCAGTCCGTCTGCGCCATAGACGACAAAGAGATTATTTTATAGAACTTTTCACAGTGCTCTTAGGGATATTTTGTTCTTCACGTCGATCTGGTTTCAGTTGGAATAACTACAGCAGCGTTTTACAGGGGAAAAAATGCAGCATTAAGTAAAGATAAAACGATAATTTCTAACTTTTCAACGCCATAAATTGACAAAAAACAAATAAAGACAAACAGAAATGTTGCTGAATCTTTGCTGCATAATTAACAGAACATGTGAATCCTGTTCTTCAGGCTACTTTGTCCTGCTGTGGCTCAGGTCACAAACGCAGCTGTTTGAATACCAAGAAAAAAGAAGACAAGAATAATTTTTGAACTAATATTACATAAATCAGTTCAATCAGCTGCGGCTTTGCCCCATCTGTGGGCAGATTATGTCTGAAACATCATCAGATGACGTACTAATCAGCGATTACAGCAGAAGGAACAACTTCCAGGTTTTCAGCGGCTTCATAAATCCTTCTGAGGGATTTGATCCACAAATACCCTCAAATCTGATTAATGTCATCAATGTAAGTGGCTCAAAGAGGATTTGCCCCCATCAGACTCATATCTGACAAACTGAACAATAAGAGAAGGAAAACTAATATTCAGACGTGCCCCCCCCACCCCCACCCCCACACCCCATCACTGGTGGGAGGGTAATCCTCCCCGCTGACCTGCTTTCTGCTCAGGTATTAGCTCAGAGGTCACCGGGGGAGACGGAGTTCACCGGCTGTCGTTCACGGTGATTTTAGTATTTGATTTATGAATGAAACCATTTATTTCTAGACTAAAGAGAAGCTTTTGAGTTTATAAAGTGTGCAACAGACTGAAACAGGAACTAAACTAAATATAGTCAGAGTCAAAGTCAACTTTATTGTCAAATATGCCGTATATGCACGACATATAGCACAGATGAAATTACAGTCCTCTCAGACCCACAGACCGCTAGCGTTATTTCTCCGAGGATCCTACTGTGAACCAGAAACTAAAATCAGACCAGATAAATTGAGAGGTGAGAGGTGGGGTACACTCCGAATGAGTCGCCAGCCCATTGCAAGGTCACATGAAAGAGAAAACAGTCGGTCACGCACACATTCACACCTACGAGCAATTTAGAACCAATCAGTTTACCTCATTTGCATGGTTTTGGAGGTTGGAGGAAGCCGGAGAGCCCAGACAAGGGAGAACATAAAAACTCAGATAAGAACAATAAAAGTAAAGGTGAAACTTTCTCCTTGACCCTTCAGGCCCCTCTAATCTCAAACGACCTCATCGCCGCCGCTCCTCCTCCTCGTGGAGCTCACCAGGTGTCGGAAGGCAATTAGACGTCTGAGAGGCTGTTTTGGCTTCCAGGTCCTGAACCAATAGGAAAGCTGGGATCGCACATGAGGAGCGAGGATGCAGAGGTCATCCAGAGACTAATCCCTCCATCTCCTGAACTCGACCACTCCCAACATTCCTCTCCCGGCTTCCTCCCTCCGTCACGGAGACGAGACGTGGTGAACGTCTGAATCTGGTAAGGAACAGAGGAATGTGAATGTCTGGAGAAGCAGGACAATCCGATATCGATTCGGACAATTTATTGATCAAATACAGATATTTATTTGGAGCCGGAGTAGTTCCTGGACAGCAGCTGATGTGAATCTCTTTGGCCAGAATTTAACTCCCCTCGCTTCAGTTTTTCCTCCCAGCTCACGTGTTGCAGCGAGAGGCCAAACAAGGTCCTCCAACGAGATCGCCGAGTTTAACATCTGCAATTCTGGATCCGACGGTGGAGATGTTCTGTTACAGGATGGAAAAACGACAAAGTATTGCTCCAGGAACAGAAAAAAAATAATCAGCGTTCCATGAAACAAAGTAGAGCTGGTAAATATTTCGTCGCACCGGGGGCTACAGTCGATCACGAGGAGGGAGAGATCTGAGAAAAAGCGAGAAGAAGATAGACGGAGTGCCGAAAATGAAAGAGCTGTCAAGTTCAAAAAAGGCATCTCTATCTTTGCTAAAAGCAATGTGTCAAGTAGGGGAGGCAGAGGTCAAAGGTCAAATCTTCAGAAGAACGAGACAGAGCGAAGTGAATGCAGGAGAAAAAAAATGACTTTGTTGTGTTTCAGAATTTTAATCCTCACCTCCACAGCTTTCAGCGAAGAAGTGACGGGACAAAGCAGAACCGAGTCCATAGAGTAAATATTTTATTTAAACGGCTGCACCTGCTCAGACTCACCGGTTACCGGAGGCGGAGAAGGAAGAGGCGGATTCCAGATCAAGAGGATTCTAATGTGGTTGTTGGCCGGTGCAGTGGCGGTCGGTGCTCCTTTTGAATTCCGTGTTCATTTAAACATGCAAGCAGGCATCAGCACAGCGACACGCTAATGATATCAGATGCACGCATCTGGCAGCGAGGCGAGATGATTGTCTACAAAAAAGAAAATAAAAGCAAAGGTCTGTAGGGTTCAGGTGGCTTCAAGTCAAATATAGACGTGACATTTAAATACCAAACCCTCTTGTCGACGGTGCGACCAAAGAATGGATTTGGAGATGGCCTGGAGAGGGATTAAAGGTCGCCGAAGGAGAAGAGTTAACCTCTGATAGTGCCGCCTGCTAACAGATGCTAACATCCTAGAAATTCAAATTAGCTTTTTATGCAAACCTTGAATTATGATGATTTCAAGGCCATTTTTTTAGGCTGTTGAGGGACAAAAAGAGATGAACCAAACGTGACGTCAATCCGACCGTACTTTCTTAATCTCACTTCCCGCCGCCAACATTCACGCGTGGTCGAATGTAAACACAGATCCCGTGTGTTTCTGTGGGATTATCGACAGTATCGTCTGTGTTTACCACAGCACTCTACTGTTGTTTAAACTGCTTACACCAGCCAGGGAGATGAACCCCTTCCACGTGATTTCACGAAACCAAAATGGAAGCGGGGTTACGAACACAGATTTTAAAAAAAAATACCCTAAATAACCATCGTTCAACTGAGACATTACAGGTCACCTGCAGTCAATCAGCACACACACACACACACACACACACACACACACACACACACTGAAACAGGTTCCTCCCTCTGTGTGAAGATTCCCAGGGATGATTTTATCATCTCAATACCAAAATAGGTCAGACTGCAAGACGGCCAATGAGAGTGGAGGATGAGAACATGTGATCCACACGGCCTTGGACGCATCGGCAGGGAACACGCTTCTATTTGTGAAGCAGCATCACGACTCCTGGAAGGAGGTCAGGAGGGGTCGTTCCACAGGTCTGTGGGCCGGCGGCTGCCAGCTAGTAAATCAAGATGCTCCAGCGATTAGTCTGTACCACTGATGGTTCCTGTGTGGAAAACATGGATATAAAAGCATTTAACCTTACCTGGAAGAAACCCCAGTGATCTCTGGATTTCATTTGATGCTAAACCCTTAAGAAAGAAATGTAATCTCACTGAACCAATCACGTGATCAATAAACACATCAAAACCTTTTTCCGTGTCTAAAAGCCTCGGCTGGATCTCTGCTCTCCCTCTCTGACTTTATCTCCCGTTCTCTCTGCTGTTACTCTCTTCCTCTTCTGCTTCTTGTCACGTCGAATTTCCATTTCAACTTCACTTCATTCCCCCTCCTGCATTCTGTTTCAGGATCTTTGATGTTGAGCTTCTGCTGTTGCCACGGCGACACCGAGGGTCCCGGGACCGGTGGGCTGCAAGCCATAGAGTGGTGTTGAAATAATCCTGCAAAACCTTTTCTGTTTATGTACAGCAGAGAAAAGAGTTTTAACCCTGATCAGTTTTATAACAATTTCTTCAAGCCATTTTCATTTCTGTCCCTGTTTCACCCCCCCCAAAAAAACCCCCAAACAAACACTGATAACAATGTGTTTTACAATAATTTAATGCCTTCACATTTTCCAACCAGTGTTTATTATTCCACCTGAATATTCCGTTTGGCGATCGGAGGGTTCTGTTTCTCCTCTGCGCCGCTGAAAACATGGCGTCACCTCACAGCGTAGGCCAAACTCAGCCTCGACTACTCGCGTCTGTTTGGGTCCGGTTGCCAGAGCCTGACACCCAAACAGAACCCACATCACAGATATTAACAAGCTGAACTCTGTCCACATGAAGAATGGAGCAGGAGATATCTGATGACAGTTAAAGTCATATCTCTGAAACTATCTGGCTGAGAGAAATTAAGAGAAGCAGGTTTATTTTCCTGTCGGGCAGCAGAAAGGTTCCTAAGGTCCAAAAGCTAAAACAAATAGCAGAAGTGGAGTTATGAGGTCGATGAAGGCTACCAAGAACGAGCTGTGCGCTCTCTAGCCAATAAGAACCGCAGCCATCATTAAATGTTATTTACTTTAAATCTGCTTTAATGTGTTTTAAATTCTACAAGCATGATTTTATCTTTCTTTATTGTATACAAAGACTTCAGGCTCATAATCTCTGTGTGTCTCGGCCTCATAATGTACGTCCTATTCCAATAAAGAAAAAGTGGAAAGTCATTTCATGGAGCTGTAATATTTAGCAAACATGACTCGTACAAGAGTAAATGATGTGTTAGTTAGGTCTATTTTCAGCAGTGGATTAATACAGTGTTTTTTTACCAGCATAATGCATCTGGGATGAGTCAGAATGAATTATTATGTGTATTCATTGGAATGAGCCAACATGTCGCCCTGTAGCAGGGCGGCTTTTTTCTTTTGCGGCGTTCCATAAGGCGGAGAAACGGACGAAATTTAGTGGCGTTAATTTGCCAGAAGTTCTTGAGTGATAAAGTCATCAACTGTTCAGCAGATGGAGTTGATAAACTAAAAAACAAAGGAGATAAAAATGAGGATGGCAGATATTATAAGGTAGTTTATAAAAAAGATTGGAACATTGTGTGAAAATAGAGGTTTACAAGCTGTACTATAAATCATTTACAACATCTCACTTGACTGTTTAAATGCCACAGAGCTCGTTCAATCACACCAACAAGCCACATCAAACCATCCCCTTGTGTAAATACACTGACCATTGTGAGCGTAGTGTAAAGTAACCTGTAATGAGGTCATAATGAGAACCGAGGGCTGGACTGATTCGTCCATCAAACAAGACAAACCTCTGTTTGCTTACACTTCAGACAGTCCTTAGCCAATGAAAGCCATGTGCAAACATGTATAAAGATTAAACTGTGAAGTTATGATTGCTTAATGTTTATAACAAGGTCAACAGGTGGTGTTCTAACACAGGGTGGGGATTTACTGCCCCCGTGTGGCAAGAGCGAGAACCTCCAGTCAGATTTTAAAACCCTTTGTCCCCCTGAAATGTCTGATTCTGGGCTGGATTGACCCTCATAAAAACATCCTAATCAGATTTTTAAAAAACGTAATAATTAATCGTGCACAGAGGGAGCGTGGGTGAAAGGGGTCACGCTTCAATGTTTCCCTTAAGGATATAAAAACCTGCAGGCTGGCATTAATAATTATCACATGGGACGATTAGCCTGAAGCGCTGTGAGGAGGTCAATGTGAAGTGACCTTTTCTTTGGATCTTCTAATGAAAGACGACAGTTCAAAGATGCTATTTAATACCACACAGCTTCAGGTACTGTCACGACTCAGCTCAGCTCTGATTGGTCAACTCCCGACATGAGCTTCTTTAAGAAGCTAAGAAAAAACAGACTGATGCAAAAAACTTTTTACAGCTTTTAATAAAAAAAAACTCCCATTTTTATTGGTAATACAGGAAATGGAGGCAGATCTTCTGCAGAACTGAGACTTTGTATCTCCTGTTGCCACGGAAACTAACAAACCACCTGCAATACCGCAAATGACCACAAGGTGTCGCCATTGTACCGCAAAAAACAGCAAAAACCTGCGCAACAACCGTTAACCGTGAAAACGTCATAGCTGTAACTGCAAAACAAAATAAACACAATTTCAATAAATGAAGAGAGAAAATTGAACATTTAGATAAAATTTAAAATGACCAACAAACTAACAAAACGTTTAGATAACAGCACGACTAGAAAGCTGCATCTTAGCAGCATTTCAGATGTTTATGGGCTGTTGTTACATATTTTCCTCCATAAAAACAGAGATGTAAGCGTTTTGTAATTTTTTAAAAAAATATATAAGAAATCATAGTCTGATGAGCGCTGCTGGCAAATGAAAAAGAGAGGACTCAGAAACTGTGACTATCATGAAAGCATTAAAATAAATTTTCTCTTATCGGGTCTGCTGTACATTTAATCCGAGCATTAGTCAGACTCTCCTCACATTTCTGTCAGTGATTTTAAAAAAAAACAGGTCAGGGATGCAAATTGACGAATCGACCTCCAAAGAGAGCCATCATCATAATCTGACCTCCATTTTCGACAGGCTTCTCCTGCGCTGTCCTCGTGATGAAGCGGCTGACATTCGAGTCAGCAGTGCTGTCCCACACACTGTGTTTGACCGATTGGAAATACATGTTGGGGGGGGGGGGACATCCCAAAACTTGTGTGGGCAAAGAGAGAAATCGATAAATTATTAATTTCATTCTGCGGTTCCAAACACTTAGACTACATTTTGAGGTTTCGCAGTAGTGAGTATTTAATTTCAGCAAGATTAGGTTGAGTGCATGTTTGCGGGATTGTACAGAAATATAGCAAAATATAACTGTAATGATGATATTTACAAAAAGTGTCATTAGATTATTTAATTTGTTAGGGATTATTTATCGTTTTGCTTACATGCTCAAAACTAGTGAGTCAGAGGCTCTAAATACAGATCAGTTTCCTGGTATGATTCTCATTATAACTCCAGGTTGAGGGCAGCATGACTCAAACATGACTCACATCCATGTGGGCTTTTATTAAAATTAAGATTTACCACAAAAAGGGTAAAAAACAAAAACAAAAACATCACAACACATTAAAAACTATTGAGCTCTTTTGTAAGATTCAGTCTTTAATAGGCATAATTTTTGTGTAGGTACACACAAACCATAATAAAGTGTGATGCAGCACATTTCCCAATTTGGAACCCCCAGTTTGCACCTCTTAGCGGGGCTGCCCGCAGAGTTTCAGTCACGGGTTGGGGGTGGGGGTGGTGGTGGTGGTGGTGGGGGGGGGGGTGAATCTGCAGGACTCCGCTCACCACGCCTCGGTACGGTGGATTCGTCAGCCATATTGACTGTCTGCACCTCTTCTCCGGAGTCTCCGCCACAGACGCCCGCATAACTGTCCACGCTCGGCACGCAACAGCGTCCGGTTAAGCAGCGCAGCAAGAACCGGGAGGCTCTATTTTTACCCGCGGTGGATATATAAAGTACTCCCGCCTACTGGAGGGGGTGACAGTCGGACACATCCCCAGCGCGGCCAGGCGTTAGGTGAGTTTGATCCGTCTTTATCTCCGCGCGTCTCCGTTAAGCCGTTGTGGAACGAGGAGGGATTTTCTTGCACCGTGGCCGCCGGGCGGGTAACGGTGCTCTCAGACCGCTCCAGCAACGCGCACGGCGCTTATAAGTCCTTTTTATAACAGACTCCCGTTTGACATGCTGGTGGAAGGCGGCGACGCGCTGCGCATTTGGTGCTTCTAGTCGGATCCACGCGCGGTTCTTTTGGGGGGAGGACGGGTGAGTTAACCTGTGCCACCTCATGCCGGGGTGTTGTGTGTCGGTTCAGATGTTATGCAACGGAGCAGGGCTGACATTAGGAGTCAATGTAATGAGATGCTCGTCCTTTCTAGAATGACCTGAACGCGCTTGACGCGTCACAAACACCACATTTAAAAAAAAAATTAAATTAAATTAAAAAAAAAAAAGCCTTTATTTCACCAGGACACGCACGGGGGTTTTTTTGTGTTGAAATGTCGGCTTCTGTTGGGTGGTTTCCTCGCTGCTGATGTTTTGCAATGATCGGAACGGAAACAAAAAATTTAAAAAAAAAAAAAATTTTTTGCGCCGTTTGCAACTTTTGCGCCTGCTGACGACGCGCGTTTCTTTTTATTAAAAAAAAATATATATATATAGCAAATGGCGTTTGGAAGCAGATGTAGAGAACCTGTCCAGGTGTTGGTGCGCACGATCAGATGAGTCCAAAATACCTGCGTTTTATTCCAGTTCTACAGTTGTTTACGTCTAACTTGTGTCTCTCATCCAATTAGCCTCCATCAGGCGAGCAGCCGGTCTTGACACTTGTTGCTCCGCGAACACGTTCGCGTAAGGGGGTTGATTGTGGGTTATAAACTCTCTCCACTTCATTAAACGCGTTAGTCTGAGCGAGTTCAGGTGAGTTTAATCCGGGACACGCCACACTTTTTTGGGGTGTGTGTGTGTGTGTGTGGGGGGGGGGGGTCCCACGTAAACAGCCGTTCTGAATACAACCACAGTTACGCGCCCACACAAGATGCTAGCGGTCCATCTGGCACAAACAGAGGCTCAAGTCCGGGTTAGGGGAGTTCTAGAGTCTGATTGGCTGAAGTATGACAAAAAAGCGATCCCATTGGCTGACATCCCTGTCGATCAGAGCCGCCTACCACTTCGGCCACGCCTCCTCCTGCGGACTGAATTACAGTACATCTCATTTGAGAAAGAGGCTCCGTGCGTCCTGACACGGAACACTAGTGACGAACGGTTTTATATTTCTGGTTATTTTTGTTACCTGTTGACTAATCTCACCCGGATTATACTAGGGGAATGCCGATTTATTCTAATCAGAATCAGGTGAATAGACGTTGTTGTTGTGGAGTCATAGTTCAAGTTTACATTCAGAGTTAAAAGTTTAAAGTAACTTGAATTTATTCTGAACAAAAATATGTGGAGCGTTTTGGTGTGAAATTTAAATTTTGGAATAAATAAAGGGGTAATAAAGAGGTCTTGGTTTATTTTATACAGAAACAAATTTAGACGACAAAACAAACATATAATAAAATTAACAGATATCAGTTTGGGCTTGGCTGTGTGACACTTCTGGAGAGTTGTTCACACACCAGCTGTTACTGTGAGACCATCTCAAACTGTCTGCACTGATTGTGTCGACTGGATGTCTGGAAAATTGTCTTATTGTGCTTCTTACATGAAATCAGTTTGGTTTTTTTGTGTGTTTTTTTTTAATCCTGCAGCTATTGGTTGTTGGGGCAGTTCCCTAAACCCCAAAGTAAATGAAAGCACAAAACAAAAATTAGTTAATTAGTTTATTTTATTCACTTGTAGTTATTTTGACAGACATAACATTACTTCGCAGCTTTCACATACTTTCTTGAATGGGAGGAATTGCTTTTTAAAAAAAAATATTATAGTAAATAAAGTATTTTGGTTTTGTTGAAATTGTATTGATTACTTGTAGAAATAATCAACAGGCGAATTAATAATGGAAGCTGTCTTAACAGAATAATCTTGTATTCTAATTATTATAAGTGGTCTGTATTTGCATATTTCTTATTTCTGAGCAGCTTTTACTTTTCTAAATTAACAATAAGAGTATGTTTGTTGTGTGTTTGTGGGTCTGGAGATCACACCCTCGACAGCCGTTTGTGCTGTTGGACAAACACTCTCCTCCTTTCACTCGGTGAAGCATCAGTTGTCTCCTCTGTTGTACAAGTCGAGCCTTGTTGTCATGCAAAGCGGTTGGGGCAGCTTCCTGCTGTTGCAACAGCTGTTGGAAGTGTTTGTGTGTGTGTCTGTCGACTTGTATGTACAACAAGACATTTGTTAGCCACCGAAAACAAAGATGAGCCACAAATGGTTTCCTTCTCCCTCACTGAAAGCGTCTGTTTTAACTTTTGTTTGAAATGTGTGTCTTGGTCGCCATAATGATTGAACAACCACAATCTGTCTGAATGCATCCTGTCAACCAAAGCACTGAGAGTCCTCTTCCTCAACATGAATCGATAAAAGACAAGGAAAGTTGAACATTAGCTTGCAAAAAGTGAATTATTTATTTGTGCAATAATTTAAAAAAAATACAGGAAGCCAAACCAAAAGAATCCAGGTTGTGTTAAGTCAAAGGGCAGTCGTTCAAACTTCCTGATGAATTCATTGTGAAATTTCTCTGAATCTGAACCTATTTCAACTTTAAAAGAAACAGGGTTTTTGTGAAACTGATCAAAAATAATTCCTACTCCATCCATTATGGTGTAAGAAGCAAACCCCTGCTTTTTATTCATATAATAACTGACAACCAACTAAAGCTAACACGTCTAATTCAGATAAAAACAGCTGGATAAATGTTGTTGTTTTTTTTTTTACACACATTTATTAAGAAATGCTCATTCTGATAGCCTTGAACTGAAGAGGTTACTGTAATTTTGCTGATTTTATCGCTTTGTGTTGCTATTCTAGGCTACGCCATGCTGACGACACGCTACAAGCAGGGCCAGAATAGTTTTCCATCAACTATGAATGAAACCCAATCTGGTCATTTTTTAAGGACGGTGAGGGGGGGACAGGAATCAGTAAAATGGATGCAGGACTCTATAAAAGTGTGTGTAAAATTTAAATGAGTGTTCAGATTGATCTGGAAAGAGGAGATGAAAGAGAGAGAGCAGAGATTCTTTCTGCATGAATGGTGACCTGGAAGCTGGAACCTGTATCCGCTTGGGAGACCCCTGGTTGAACACACACACACACACGCACACGCACACACACACACACACACACACACACAGGTATTTACAAGGTAATGGGATGCTAAACAAAGGAGGCCTGTGTTCTTTTAGAAAGCGCTGGATGTTTTCATCTGCAACCACTATGTGTGTGTGTGTGTGTGTGTGTGTCCGTGTGCAAACCAGGGATCATAAAGCCTGGAGCTATTAAATACATTTGTAGATTTTAAGTGAAAGTCATCTAACATTCTACATTCAAGTCATGCAGGATGATTGAACTCAAGGAGCAAGACAATCACTTATTAGTATTCAGCGTCGTCTCCTGTCTCCTGGCTGCAGGCATATGGGTCAACTGAGGCTTTGAATTCGTATGTATCCCTCCCTGTAATGCTTTTTTTTTTTTTTTACCCCTCACTTTTGCACCGTTGCTAAGGTAGAATACGAAGGAAGGAGATATGGAGGTCGAGGGAAATTGCACAAGGAGGCTTGGTCGATAAACTCATCACTGACTGCACAGTTATTGTGTGTCTGCTTTAGGGTTTAGTCATTTAACTCAGGGACTTATGATGAAAGTTCAGTCTGCACTCAAGCGTAGCCGATGTTAAATGAGACAGAAACAATCACACACTTAGGATGCGTGTGGTGTTTTTATCTTTAGAGGCTGCAGCTAAACCGCTGGACTTTGAGGTCAAATCGAAAATGGTCGTACACGCAAAACGAGTTACATTAGAACGTCTTCATTGTTTGCTGTCATAATATTTAGTGGAAGTTGCTTAGTTACAAATTTTAAAATAATCACAACATAATCAATCTGTCTTGAGCTATATCTGGTGTAAATGGTGCGATGGACGACAGTCAGCTGACAGTACTGGCTGGATTTGAGCTTCTTTGTGCTTTGAAAATGAGGTTGGTGCGATTTGCCATTGCTGGCTTTGACATATTCCGGGCTTCATATACCCCCAGGATTTGGGCCCAGAAGGTCTGACGGAGCTGTGGATTGATTTGGAGGCCAACACCCCCCTTCCTCCCAGCTATGTGTTACATCAAAGTGAATTTCCGCAAGACTAATGGGAGAGGTAGAGAATCGGTACACATCTTTTAGAAGTGTTTTCATAAAGCTGTCTGATGGGATACTAAAATAGAGTCTGTCTCAAAGATCTTCAATATATATAAAATATGTAGAACCCCCAACCCCCGCTTCTCCCATGTCTGGAATAAGATTCTAATGAAAATGGAAACATTTGGGCTGTTAAAGCAATAAAGAAATCTGTGACCTACATGGATTTCTGCCAGCTTCACAACCCATTAACCCGCTCCAAAAGATTTCATATTACGCCAAACACCTCTGAAAAAACAGAAGAACACACAACCTACAGAGCAGAAGAGTAAGTCAAAGCACAAATGTGTTTGAAGCCTGTCCCTGAAAAGGAAAAGCTACTTAAATGCTAGTAAGACACTTATATTTTTTAACCCTTTTAAATTATTTAGCGAGCTGGCTTCTCTGATATCGATAGGTTGTGTGTTCACAGCTCGGGGGCCTCAAGCAACGAAGCTGCATCCTTGATTTTCTTTGGCTTGGTGGTGGGAACAGCCAATAAACCAGCAGCAGATGAGGTCAGTGTTGTTGAAGGCAAATAGTGAACAAAGGGCTCAGAAATGAAGCTCGCTTCCAGTTCTTTATGTAGCTTTGGTAGAGGGTCACAGCAATGTAAAATGTAATGGGAACCCACTGCTTTAAGTATATTTTCTCTTTAACTGTAATCCATTAAGGTATTTAAATGTACTTGTAAGAAACACATGAATAGTCACATTCTAGTAGGGTTCAAAGGTGGTACTACCATAGATCTGAATTCTGGGACGTGTGAGTATGGAAGACCCAACAAACCACATGATAACAGCAATAAAAGTCGAAGTAATTAGATCTTGCTAATCTTTTTCCAACATAGTGCTAACTCCGCTTTAAAAACTAGTTACTATCATTTGATAACTTTTCTATGAGTTTGGACAAATGTGGAGGGAAATAAAGGTGTACAGGTGTGGAGGTGTACAACTATGAGCTGGTCGTCTAATAGAAAGTTACAGAACAGCTATGTTGCGGCTAGTTTTATGGACGGATGTGCCTCCTGATGTGCCTACAACAGTTCTGGGCCAAATAAATATTGTTTCTCAAATTCTTTGAATCAAATCAACCGGTGGACAAACCCTGCTTCATATTGTGCAGTTCGTATATTTCTAAACGTCACTGCACAGGCCTGAACAATTGAGACCCAACGGCCATCAGAGTAACTTGACTTTTCAAACCGTTTTAATCCTCTGTGCTGACACTTGAGCTATTTTTGACCTCGCTCATCAAACGTCTGGTACTCGGTGGACACCTACCAACAGCTCCCTTTTAGATTCTAGTCCTTCAAAGCTGACATGCAGTTCCAGACAAACTGTCCAGAAAAGGCACCTCAACAGGTCAAGGGTAATCTGAAGACCTTATTTAAGTGACTTCTCAAAAAAAGAACAAAAGTCAGAACAAAAGAGTTCTCTCTCTCTTCATTAGATATCTCATTCTTTCCTCTTGTCTACCAAGTCTCTATAGCGGTCTACTTTTTTACCCTCTCTCAGATTGCCACTGAGAATGTTGTTTTTCTTGCTGATCAAACTCCAGATTCCATCTTCACTGCTTGGACTCATTTTCAGCTGTTGCCAAAGCAGCGGAGCGCAATAGCAGCTGTCACCACGAGTGTTTGCTCGATGTTCTTTCCTGGTGAACTCAATAGTTCACTGGGAGGCATCGGGGTTCTGCTGGACTCGGTTCACCTCCGGGTCAGTCAAAAGACGTCTTGGCAGAGTTGCAGTTTGGAAGGTAACTTGGCCTTGGTATAACCTCAGTCACAAGTCAGTCAGCAACAACCCGAGTATCTGTTGTTTTAATTTCAACCGATACAGGATTGTCTTTTATTCAGTTATAGTTATGCTGTCAGCATCTCTAATTTTTTTAAGTTTTATCTCTTTGCTGGCCTTGAAAATTTGTTTTGCATTTAGTCAATATTTTCTTTAACCAGAACAGATATGATTCTTTACAACCAATCAGTGGTTTGATCAGCTTGAAACTGCCACAGAGGTGATTCTAAAAAAAGGTAGCACAATATGCTTAAACTAATTGTGCTCATTTGAAGGCTTTGGGTGACTTTCTTCACAGGAAATAACGCATTGGTCTAAATCAAATTTTTTTTCACTGCAGCTGTAAAATTTTTACATCTTTACCGTTGTTGCTTTCATAAATGCGCTGTAGGTCGTGAATCGTCTTCAAACAGCTGCTGAGTGTCGACTGATGACACACTTGAGACATGTTGTGGTAACACTGGTTACCTAGACAACAGCTGATAAGTCACACGAATAGAATATATTCTCTAGTCTAGAAGCCAAATCAAGTTACTCCCTGATTAAAAACACGTAAAGCCGAAAATACCTCTCATTAATGATAACTGGTATGTTTTTTCCCTTTATTTCCATGGAAAAGTCCCCCAAATGAAAGTCAGATGGCAAACACTCAAAAGTAAAGGAGTGGGGTATAAAGGGGTGTCAATGCATGTGGTCAATTAAACCCAACAAATTTCATGAAAACAGCTTCAAACTGCTTGTGGTCTTTTGCACAGGTTTTGATGTTTTTGTTTGTAATAGTCATAAAATTTCAGCTCTATTAATCTCAAAATCCCCCTGAACAGAAACTACAAAAACAAAAATCTCATTAGGGACTAAATAGCCAAGAGTTCCTGGCTGCCAACGTCCACCAAGAGCTGCAGTAGGAAAGGAAAGATCAGACTGACCTGGCAGTGCCCTTCCCCTCCTGTCCTAAGCCTTCAAGAAAGGGTGTCATCACATCCTGAGTGGCCGAGAGCAGAACTCGCCAAGCTGTTCTTATTAAATTGGTATTTTGGTAAAGATTGTATGTCTAAAAAATCCTTTTTAAGTCAGGCAATGCTAGAACATTTGTTTTTGCTCTGTCCCAGGCTCTGGTGCCCCGAGGAGAGGCAGGAAGACGGAAGACGACTTCTTTGTGTTTTCTCATCAACAGGGGACGGGCGGAGAAAGGAGAAAGATGCCCAAACCAGTGAGTACCCACCCGGCTTTATGAGTGTTTGATATTCTCACCCTCGTGTCTGTGCTGTGGACCGTGTTTCAGGACAATGTTGCAGTAACTTTACATTTATTTTGGTGAGTTGCTGCAGTTTCACCTCGTCCCTGCAGCATCTTTGCTTCATCAGTTTGTCCTAAAGCTAAAATGTATTACTTCTGCAGATAGTATTGTTGTTGTGTTTTCTTTATGGTCAACTAAGAACTAAAACAAAGCCAAAGAGGCAGGATGTACAACTAATTTCTCTTCCAAAGAATTATACCCCACGTCTACTATCTGTCAGTAAGTTTACTGCACCGTATGTTTCATTGGTCAAGTATTCACATTATAACACAATCGATTATTTCACACAATATAATGCAAACCAGAAGTAACTGTTCAGCTCCGGTCAAACGCTGCTCTCTGCTTTGCCTGGTGGAACAGGAACAGCACTGAAGGGTTTAAGTTTCTGAGGGCAGGGAGGTTGACTGCAAGTGCAGGATTTATTTCAGGTCTTAAAAACAGAGCTAAGTCTCTGTATTCTTAAGTGCAGCCTACCATACCTGCTGTATCTGCTTTTTTTTTTTAATATATAAGTGGGCACAAAGTCTGGCCTCAGCGCTCCCATTCAGAAGTAATGTGTAACAGGAGTGCACAGAGTTTTTTGGGAAAACATGCACCCATGCGCTCACACAGTCGTCGGCTGTGTGGAGCTGCCCGTTGAACAGAGCAAACACAAAGAGAGCTTTCTCTGCTCTATTTTTGGCCTACAGGACAGTAGGAGCTTTCATGTTGCTCTGATACAAACACACGCAGGCCGAGTTTTCACTGCAGCTTAAAGGACGGGATTACGCAGCGAGTCCCGCGAAGCCATTTGTTTTATTACCTTTTAATATATCGAGGGCAGGAACGTTAACTCTAGGAATCAAAGACAGCCTGAATTTTGAATCAGTTTTTTTATTATAGGGATCAATAATTCTAATATTGTTGGTATATAATCATTTAAAAAAACATTTTAAAAAAACATTTAAGTGATGTGAACATAATCACTACATTTAAAATGTGCTGTTTTTAAATGCGTATCTTGTGGAAAGCCTTACCAGAACAGTAGAAGCTGTTATAACACCCTATGAATGGAAACCGGGATGGCAGCCAGTCGTTCCAATACTTTTCCACAGAGTGCATCTAGAATCTTAAAATCTTGAATTATGCATTTCATTTCTCAACATAAGGTGCTTTTCTACACATGTTCAGAAATATATTTACAGAGTGATATAACCAGCGTTAGGGTCAAGAAGTCTCCTTTAAATAACTTCAATATTTTAAGTCGTAGCTTCAGCTTCAACTGTGGAGAAGTCTGGACTACTATTAATGATTATTAATATTCACGTTCAGGAGGTGGAAGAAGTCAAATAAAATTCTGTTGCATTGGGATATCCCTCAAAATCCTGACAGTGAACCAATTCCAATTCCCATCAACTTAAAATAGATGACCAGAGGTCAGCGAAAGCTACAGTAAGGATAGAGAGGGTTTAATCGCTCACACAGTTATCTACTGCCAGCCAGCCATCCTGCCGAGCCCCCGCTCCATCAATCTCCATAATGGGGAATTAGGCCGGGACCGGTTCCTGGAAAGAGACCTGGAACATGTGATGGAAAAAGTAGTGTGAGGATAGGAGCTGAAGAGGGAGAGATGGGGGTGTCGTAAGTGATGAGAGACCGGGAGGAATGAAAACGAAGGGGGCTTTAAAAAGTAAAGATGTCACCAGAAAGGAGCATAAAACATGGAGGGACTGGAACTAAACTGCATCGACTCAAAGAAATCAACGACTCGTATCTGTGAGGACCAGCTGGAGAAGAAGCGAAGAGACTCAACCGTGTGGATGCAAACGAGAAAACTGGAATGAACGAGTACCGCCAGATCATTGAAAGCACCACAGGGCAGAAAAAGGCACATAGAGGGATAACAGAGGATTCGGGAGAGGACTGAGTGACGGGCACTTTGTTCATATCTGGACCAGAAAAATGACACCCAAGCTACCCTGGAGGGGAACTCCTGCTCCGGTTACATCAGGCTGTACTTTGACATTAATACTCGTAGTTGGACAGTAAACACATTGGTCCTTTCACTGCTTCATCCATGCATTCTCTGGGTGTTTTTGCCATGAAAGCACTTAAATGTCAGGTTGGCTTAAAAGCTCTGGCCCCTGCGGGCGTGCTTAATGATCATGGAACAAGCCAGGTAGGTAGCCTGGCTCCAGCGGCCTCGTTTCTGATGCAGCACAACAAAAGTGCAGAACAGCGATGGAAAACATCGACAGTTTCGCCGGCGAGGTGAGCGAAACGCCCACCGGCCCTGGAAAGAGTTGTTTTGTCAAGCTGCTTGCAAACGGGCTGTTGTCTGTCTGAAAGGCGAGACAGGCGATAGCCGTTCACCCTCAGGCCGGCCATTAAAAAGTGAATTCGGTCTGGACGGCTGCTCTTCTTCAGGCTATGATTTAATGGTGTTTCTGCGTCTGCATGCACCCCCTCAATAATGTGGGTGTTCATGGCTTTCATTCAGTTCAAAGGGGGTTTGTACAAAAGGCGCTCTTGAGCCGTCGGCTCACCAGAAAGCAAATGTTAGACAAACAGGAGGTGATTACATTTAATTTGGGAAAGGAAATGCCATGGAACAATCTCCTCTTCTCTGATGCGTTTTAATAATATGCATTAGACACAGCCAGAAGGACGGGACGTTGGAGAGCCGAAGGTGGAGCCTCGACGTCGGAGCAGTGTGAATGATCTCGAACGCCTCATGTGGAAACACATAATAGTATGGTTGATATGTGCTGTTAGGGATTTAATGTGGACATGTTATGTGTGTCTGATTGTTCACAGGAATACACTAAAACTCAACTGATTTTTATGAAACTCCCTGTGAGGTCGAGAAATGACAAAGACGAGGGTGTGAAATTTTAAGGTGGACCTGTATCCTGTTTCAAAATATTTCACTTTAAAAGCTCTGACAACAGCAGAAAAGTAGTTTTTAAATCTAGTATTGACATATTTTTCCAACACTTGGCATGTCCAAGAAGATCTGGAACTAGAACCAGAACAGTTTGTGTTCCAGAAGGTACTGTGCTTAACTACCTGGCCCTCCCACACCTGACCAGTTTGCTGTGTATGCTAAAAAATGTGCTTAAAAATTTGCAATGCAAACTTGTCAGTGGTGGTGTCAGAAAGTTGAGAATAGACGCCTCAGACAGCATTCAGTGACCTGTAGGTGGACGTTTGGGTCGTCTGCCTGCACAGAGTTCACAGCCTGGTGTGCAAGATTAAGGTGGAATTAACCAAGAGAGATTACTGCCCTGACTTTAATGGAAAAACAATTAGAAAACAACAGACCGAGCTGTTTAACCAGGTTTGAAATTATTAGAAGACTGTCAGATGAATGTGAAGGAATGCATTAAAGGGGCTGTGACCCCATGAAGACCCGGTGATGACAGGAAGCAAAAGTGAGGACGAGTGCAACCGTGAAGACAATGAAAACATCCTCACACACACATACACACACACACGCCCCTGGGGATTAAGTTGTGTATTGATTTTCTATATCTTTTTGCCAGTATTTACTGACTGTACCGTGGGCGTGTCTGTCCAAAGGTGGACCGGGTCCTTTGGGGTGTGAGATGCGCCGGGACGTCGTACATTATTGATATATTGCTGCGTTTTGCACATGTTGCCCCTCCTGGTCGTGGCGTCCCTAGGGGCAGGAGGCAGGACGAGGGCAGGAAGCAAGCTCGCACTGGAGGCTTTAAATATTTCAGAGGGCCATTTTCATTTATATAATGGGAATTATCCAAGTCGCTAAATCTAATTAGAGGGAGGGTGTGATGTCCCCCCCCCTCCCACCTCCTGCCCCTAACCTTCACTTCATTCAGTCACTGATTCATAGGAATGCATTAAAAAAAAGCTGAATTTTTAGGTTGAGTAGAGTAACACCCAAGTTACACAGAGAATAATTTGACATTGCTTGAAAGTGATAACAGAGAGCCTGCTTTGAATTCCTTGAATTCTTAGAAATGACTGTTCTTAGCGGACTGGTGCCCCGCAGTAGATGGCGGAGCACCTGCTACACCCAAATGAGACACGAGACTTGGACTTGAGACAGCTGACTTGCGGCTTAACTTGGACTTGCAGTACATTTCTAAGCATGTTAACAGCCCTGTGCATTCTAAGGGGGGCAGTTCATGTAGAAAACACAGTTTGGAAAGGGGCTTGACGTTGTGATTAAAGAGCAAATAAAGCCCCACATTTGTTCCGTGGTGGTGGCGGCTGATCACTCTGCTGAGACCTATTATTTACGGTAATTTAAACGTTTATGAACCCACTGATATTAAACCACCTTCTATCTGTATTACCTTTTCCCACACTCTTATCAACTGTTCAAAGCACTTTTGTGTCTCATGAAAGTCTGAGACTGACTGAACAGAGCAGACTTCCAGATGCCGTCAGCCAATAGAATGCGTGTACGGTATCACGTAACCGCCGACCAAAAATCCGCGATGAGATGGAGTCGCAATCGTTGATGCGCAATCGCGTGAGGGCGCACTATACACTTAAAAAGATTAAAAACCGCAACCAGGAAATCACACTTTTTCGTCCAATTAAGTAGATTTTTATGACATCTATTTTTGAATTCACTGCATGCTAAACAGTCTCAACTCCACGAGGAAGGCTTAAATGTCATCCTTAATTATAAGCACACTCCGGTGGCAGGTTTTCTTGTGGTCTACGTTCCCTGTTTGTCTCGGTGGCATTTTGTCCAGCAGCAGAAGGTCATGAAATTAAGGATTGTGGTCTGACACAATCACCCGCTGTATCTGTCAACGCTTTGCTGCTATCAGCTAGAAGACACGTTGCTAACTCGTATCAGTGCTTTGGCAGTCATGCAAACACACAAACGCAGACACAGGCAGGAAATAAGACACACATACCCACATCAGGACTGACCTACACAGTCGTCCTATTGAACCGTCCGGCTCATGCCTTACCTCTGGGGCGGGTCAGGTCTCCTGAGGTCACCCTGTCAAGGGTTAAACCCCTCCCAAGGTTGCCCAGGAGGCTTTGTAGAAAATTACATTTAAATTAGCTGCAGGGGTGTTGCTATGGAAACCTTATCATCCAGAACACAGAGTCACATGATGCAGCAGAATCGGCACAAAAGCCACCATGTGGCTCTTCTCCCATCCGTACACAGATGTGTGTTTTATTCTAGAATCACTGCCTCCAGTTAGTTCAGGTCTTTTTGGGTTCACATTGTCACATCGCTGTTACCTTTATATTGTATAACTGTCTAAAATTACATTATGTCTCTTAGTTTTGTGTATTTTTTGGGGGGGGAAATTGCACACAATGACACATTTTCCCAGGTATTTCACCAGAATCTGTTTCTACCTGACGATCAATAATTAATGATAAACATTGATGATATTAGAAAAAGGCTACTTGGTTGTACAAATACTAATGCAGTCAGAATGAAATCTGTTTTTGCTCAGTTTTTCTTCCCTTTCCCTTTGTCTTGACTACTTCCATTTAATCTCTTACACATATTTCATGCTTCATTTGCTCTCCTTTAATCTGCCCTTTTTTTGTTGACACATTCTTAACATCTCTACATTTAATTTCAGGACTTTCACTGTTCCCTTTGCTCTAGTTTTACTTCTATATTCCGTCTCTTTGTGGGTTGACCACACTTTTTTATTACTTTCCATTTCACCTTTCATAATGATGGAGCTTTCTCTGGAGTGACATGTTCTTTGACCGTCTAACAGCTGTATTTGACATTGGCTGTTTGGGTTCATCGGTTTCCCAACATGTGAATTTCAATCTGTTATGATGGGAGAGGCTGCTGCATTCTGTTTTTATATCGTGTTAAGTATAAAATATTTAAATAACTGATGAAGCACAGGAAGATTATCTCAACACCAAGAAGAGGGACAACTTTTTAGTCCGTAGCGGTCTTGTAACAAGTCGTAATATCAAATCTATCAGTTCTATATGTTTATCGCATTCATTTTTGTCTTCTCTGCAGATCAACGTTCGCGTCACCACCATGGACGCTGAGCTAGAGTTTGCCATCCAGCCAAACACGACGGGCAAACAGCTGTTTGATCAGGTAAAGCACCAACAGGCTCAAAAACAGGACATTTCTGTTTTTTCTTGTCCTTTGTGAGAACAGCTGCAGTCACTACAGGCGGTCATAAATACACATTTATGATTTCAAAATGAGATGACCTTCTGAATAGAATCACATTGTCAGCCATCAGTGCGTGCCAGTGGGCGCTCGGGTGGGTCTGGGCTGGTCCTGGTTCTGTGAACGATGACACACAAAGTGCTCTTTGTCTGAACTGGGAGCTCTTAAGGGCCGGAGCATGGACGTGTTGGGTGGATGATGTGGGTCGCAGACGTGAAAGGGCAGCTTTCAGCATTGTTTCACGCTGACGTTTGTTGAGCTGGTTGGAAAAAGAATATTAAAAAGATTCCTTCTTTTTAATATTCTTTTTCTGTGTTGTTGTTCTTCCTGTTTTTCTACGTCATAGTAGGGAACACATCACAGATTGGTTCTGTGTGCATTTTAAATTTATAGTATCTTTATAGTATCTAGAATTAACACATTAAATCTTGTTAAAGCGTCAGTAAAGAAACGTTTGGCGTCATGTTTCAAGAACGCCTCATCTGAATTTGGTCCAAACATCCACTCAAGGATGAAGTGATAACGGATTTGGGAGTCAAACGTCAAACATTAAGGTCATCCTGACTGCACAAAACGTGTTTCTGGTCATAACTCAAGTATTCACAAGAAAACATCACACAAACACAGGAAAGAATGAATTGATGAAGCGACAACATTCCATATCAGGAAAGTCAGAGAACATTTTGACATGTCATGTTTGACACAAACTCTTCTCTGCCTGTTATTCAGCCATCGTTGATCCAGAATCAAGGTTTAAATGCTGTTTATTGCTTGTTAAGGGGGGAAGTCATGCCAAAAGTGTGTGGTCGGGCCTGGAAGCTGTTTCATTTTTAAACGCTGCAGATTCATATGAATGAAGAGAGGGCGCCATTGATGAAGCGGATGTTGTGCTAAATATATCATCCATAAGCTGACACACACACACACACACACACACACAGAACAATAAAAGGCCTCAGCGTCGATCCACTTGAGTTTATATCCCAATAATTCATCCACAATCTGAAACATGTCTAAATCTGCAGCTGAGCTCTCGGCGTCTGCACAGCTGTTTTCTGCATCCGGCATTCCCAGCCGGATTCCCGCTAGAGGCACTATTTGTGTGTCTGTGTGCACAACCATGAGCGTGTTTTTACCCTATTAGATGTGTTTGTGCATCGTACGGACGGCGTAATGATGTCCTGCTCATGTGGAACAGTTTGTGAATGAGAAAAACATGTGAGCGTCTTTGGCGAAGAGCTGCGAGGGATCGTAAAGGGAAAAGCAAATGGAAAAGAGAGAAGCAAGAGAGGAAGTTTGGAGCCTCTCTCAGTCTGTCTGGATTAGTGTATGTAAATAATCCTAAAGCCTCTCCGTTACCATGAAAGGGATACGATGAAGTCTGGTGTGTTGCTGGATGTGAAGACCCTCAACTGTCGTAGCAACTGTTTGGACAAAGCCAGACTTTTGAAGAAAAGTCTTTGGTTTCAGAACGAGGTGTTCGGCGAACACACATGGAAGTTTTTGTTGTTCGTTTTTCACATCTTTCTGTCGGGGCGCTTATTTTTCTTGTGTGCTATGTAACCAATGACGACAGCGTCTTATTGTGAAATTAACTTCCTCGTTTTTTCCTCTTTGATGTGTTTGATTCCAGGTGGTGAAGACAGTGGGTCTGAGGGAGATCTGGTTCTTTGGTCTTCAGTACACAGACAGTAAAGGCTACATCACGTGGCTCAAACTCAACAAGAAGGTGAGACATTTCTCAATCTTTTCTTGATTGAAGGCGTGACTTCAGGTTTCCTCAAGACATGCGATTAACATGTGATAGAGGCGTTGATGAATTAACGTGTGTGGGTTTTCTCTCCAGGTCACCCAGCAGGATGTGAAGAAGGAGAATCCTCTGCAGTTCAAGTTCAGAGCCAAGTTCTTTCCAGAGGACGTGTCTGAGGAGCTCATCCAGGAGATCACCCAGAAGCTCTTCTTCCTGCAGGTACCGTAGAAGCGGAGTCAAACCTGCCCAGGTGTTTCCACTGCATTGTTTGTGTGTTAGAAGGATTTGGGGGATTTTATATTGTGCAGCTCATCTGACTGAATCGTGCTCTTATGTTATCTGTGGAACATCTTACGTTTGTTTGTTTGTCTGTTTGTTTGTTGTGCAGGTGAAAGAGGCCATCCTGAATGATGAGAACTACTGCCCCCCAGAGACGGCTGTGCTGGTGGCGTCCTACGCCGTCCAGGCCAAGTATGGAGATTACAGCAAAGACGTTCACAAGCTGGGCTACCTGGCCTCTGACCGGCTACTGCCACAGAGGTACAGTACACTACAGTACACTGCAGTACACTACGTTACCTGTACTACACTATACTGCACTGAACTACATTATGCTACACTGTGATACACTATACATACAGTATTCTACACTCTACTGTACTACAGCACACTCTACTACACCAGACTACACTGTGCTAAACCACCCTATACTGTACTGTACTACACTGTACTATACTACACTACACCACAGTATTCCGTACTACACCACACTCTACTACACACCACACTAGGCTCTACTGTATTATACTGTACTACACCGCACAATTTTGTACTACATTGCATTATACTGCACCACACTATATTGTAGTATACTGTACAGTACTCCACACACTATACTATACCTATGCTGTATTACACTACACTACACCATACTATACTACACTGTACCACAATATACTACACTTGACTATACCAAACTATACCATACCATATTGTATTATTCAAAGGAAAAAGTCTGTTATCTTTTGTAATGAAGTCTCTACATACATTACTATACAAAATATGAAGCTATACTACACTACACCAGTATTTTAATACTATATTCATAATATATTCAATGGGGCGGCAGTGGCTCAGCGGTAGAGCAGATGTCGGTGGTTCAAATCCCGCTCCCGCCATGACATCCCTCAGAGTGTGAGCTGACGGTGGGAGACGTCAGCCACTGCCGAGGCGCCCTGGAACAAGGCGCCGTCCCCCACACAAGCTGCTCGTTTGGGGCGCGACCCCCTGTGCGCGTCCCGTCACTCTGCCTCCCCCTACTGTTTGTGTGATGTGTTACTAATTGCATGCCTACTGGCCCCCAGTGTGTTGTGTTCAGGGGCCTGTATTCAAAAACTATGTGTGTATGCATGACTAACCAAAGACTGTAACCACATGCAAAAAGAGTGAAGAGTGTAAAGATAATTTCCCCACGTGTGGACGAATAAAGTAGATTTAATTTAATCTTAATTTAGCCCCTAAAATATATAAAGATGAAAATGTGAAACAGCTTCAATTTAAATAAAAGCTGCATGGAGTAAAATTAATACAAAACATTAACCCTTTACCAGTCAACTAGTCACACATAGAGATTGTTACTGAGCTGCAAAGGAAGGCATTAATGTTACAAATATTACCTTTATGATAAGATCATTATTATAATTTATATTACAAGCTGAATCACATAGAGTTAACAAAGAGACCACTCTGCAGTACCAGTGTTTGTTGCTTTACATATTCACATAGACATATTTTACATATTCATTGTCTTGTGTATGTTTTGTAGAGTCCTGGAGCAGCACAAGCTGACAAAGGAGCAGTGGGAGGACAGAATACAGGCCTGGCATGAGGAGCACAGGAGCATGCTCAGGTAAGTGTGCACCGTTGTGACATTTAGTGTGAAACTAGTGTTTGAGGAGTGTGATTTTCAAAGAGATGCGTGTTTTACAGAGAGGACGCGATGATGGAATACCTGAAGATCGCTCAGGATTTAGAGATGTACGGCGTCAACTACTTTGAAATTAAAAACAAGAAGGGGACAGAACTGTGGCTGGGGGTCGACGCCCTGGGACTCAACATCTACGAGCACGAAGACAAGTAAACACACACACACACACCTCATACATAGCTCATTAATATCTAATAAGAGTAAATATTGATTTTTTTTGTCACAGGTTTGATCTGGTTGATATGTCCTCATTCATTGATCACTGATTGCTAAAATTTAACACACTTATAAATAATTTTAGTTGAACTATTAAATATACTGTAAAAATCAGATATCATTACAACACAGGTTTCCCTTCCCTTGGTTACCTTAGACCACTTTAATTTGAGCACAGCGCCCTCCTCTGGAGGTGAAGAGCAGCTCTGATGAAGAACCTGAAAACAGGCTTTTATCTGACCCAGTATGTTGAGTTAATTTTTACCTTTGAAAGGGGGAGTGTTTAAACAAACACATAAAAAGTTAATCGTCATTGGTTTTTAACTATTAAAGAAAAACCTCTTTGTTGCCACTTAAGGTTGTCACCAAAGATCGGCTTCCCCTGGAGTGAGATACGAAACATTTCCTTCAACGACAAGAAATTTGTCATCAAACCCATCGACAAGAAAGCCCCGGTGAGTGTTGAGAAGGGGTCTTACTTATGTTTTTCAAAGCACGTGTGTAACACCATTGTGCCCGTCCTTCATGTCTGCTGCAGGATTTTGTGTTTTACGCTCCTCGGTTGCGTATCAACAAGCGCATCCTTGCTTTATGTATGGGAAACCATGAGCTGTACATGAGGAGGAGGAAGCCAGACACCATCGAGGTGCAGCAGATGAAGGCTCAGGCCAGAGAAGAGAAGCACCACAAACAGATGGAAAGGTACGTACATCTGTAGCTTCGTCTAGGAATACCATCTTTTCTGAATTCATGCTGGAAATGATGGCTTCCTGTTCTTATAGTAATCCAGAAAGAAAAATTCATCTGCGCTAACTTGCTATCCTTTCTGAGCAAACATAAAACTTTGCAGTTGTTGCAAAAAACCCCAAAACAAGACATTAATAGATGGAGCTGGTTTAATAAAGTTGTTTTTGTGACAACAAACAGCAGCTTCACCACTGTATTATTATTATTAAAGGAATTAATTTATAAAATTAAGTGTTAAAATTTCACCTGGATTCCTTTTATATCAAAATCAAGCCATGTTTGGATTTGAATTATGACTTTTGTTGCTATATTTAAAACTATGCTCTGACGTTTGAGTAATAATTCCTCTGATTTCTTCAGG
The DNA here is from genome assembly GCF_040054535.1 of Antennarius striatus. Lineage (NCBI taxonomy): Eukaryota > Metazoa > Chordata > Actinopteri > Lophiiformes > Antennariidae > Antennarius > Antennarius striatus. Next base: position 2,834,019 of record NC_090787.1, on the reverse strand, counting down.
TTTTAGTCATCAGCTGATAATAGCTAAAATATAATTATGAATATTTAAATGAATAAATATGTAGACAACTTGAACGCTTTTTTAACATGTCGAAAACTGAGCTTCTCTCGCAGCATTATCTGGCGTTACACATTTTCAACACTGGTAGGCGGTGCTGCGGAAAAACAAATCTGCAGGCCTGAGCTGATGCACAAAAAACAAGCAGCATGTTTTGCTCTTCATATCAGGATGTGTAACAGTGCTTTTTATTTTTAAATATATGTAATATTATGCTGTTTCAAGAACTTAACAATAACAGAAAGCATTGAGCACCACAGGCTAAACTGGGATAGATTTTTCCACAAGGATGTTTTAAAAAAGAAAAGAATTCATGAAACAAGATTGATGAAAAAGTTTTGATATGACCAGATTTGGTGTAAATACGTCTCTGGCTGGGTTGACGTTTTTTGTTTTGTTTTTTTCTGACAGAGCGCAGCTGGAGAACGAAAAGAAGAAGCGCGAGCATGCTGAGAAAGAGAGGGAGCGAATAGAGCGAGAGAAGGATGAGCTGATCGAGAGGCTGAGGCAGATTGAAGAGCAGACACAAAGAGCCCAGAAGGGTAGGAGAAATGAGTTTGTTCATTCATCAATGTCTGATCGTCCTTGATGGACAGCCGTTGGCGTTTAGACCACCTCATTGTGTGACACCTGTATTCACTTGTGTGTAACTGCAGACCTGGAGGAGCAGACCCGCAAGGCTCTGGAGTTAGAGCAGGAGAGGAAGAGGGCGAAGGAGGAGGCGGAGCGATTAGAGAAGGAGAAGCAGGCGGCCGAGGAGGCGAAGGCGTCGCTGGCTCAGCAGGCTGCAGACCAGATGAAAAACCAGGAGCAACTGGTACCAGTTTTACACAAGCACTGCTCCCAACACCTCGTCTGTACTCTTGTAGTTTGGTGCTGCTGTGCAAATGACACCGTTTGACCTCAGCTAGCTCAGAACGCGGGATTTGTTGTTTGAAGGCAGTGATGATGTGTGTGTTTTTCTTTACCAACAGGCTGCGGAGTTAGCAGAATTCACCGCCAAAATCGCTCTGCTTGAGGAGGCCAAAAGGAAAAAAGATGACGAAGCAACGGAATGGCAACACAAAGTAATATCACACCAAAGGGAGAATATATTCCCTGTTTTTATGATCCTTTGCTCCTGTATAAGTGAAGCAATCCATTTGGTTAAATATTACTTGATAAGCCATTTAAATTTATGGCCCCAACTGTGGTCAGACGCGTGCATCCTTCTCTTTTCAACCAGAATCGCTCTGGTTCCCTTTGTAATCCTGCTCATGTCTCACATCCAGGCTCTGGCGGCGCAAGACGACCTGGAGAGAACCAGGGAGGAGCTGAAGTCGGCCATGACGTCCCCGCCGGCTCCGGAACACGACGAGCACGACGAAACGAACGCCGAGGCCAGCGCCGAGCTGCTCAGCGAGGGCGTCTCCAGCCACCGCAGCGAAGAGGAGCGCATCACCGAGGCGCAGAAGAATGATCGCGTCAAGAAACAGTTACAGGTAAAGAAGAGAGATAAAACGCCAACTGAACATTATCGACGCGTGAAATTCGTCCTTGTCCATTGGTATTTAATTGATTAAATGGAAACTAAAGCTACACCACATATGAAAAGCTTCTTAAACTGTCTTAAAAAAACAGGAAAAGAACCGAAAAGTTCATAAATATATTAAGAATTTATTAAACGTGACCTTCAACCCATATCATGAATGAAAGTTCATGCTGTTTCATTGTTTTCAATAAAAATTAATGAATTCACGCTGAACCATGACGACTTCGCCAAGTTCCTGCTAACGGTAGCTCATTCGTGGGTTTTTTTTTTGTTTTCACTCTACGCGCAGGCTCTCAGTTCGGAACTGGCCGAGGCTCGGGACGATACCAAGAAAACGCAGAACGATATGCTGCACGCCGAAAACGTCAGAGCAGGAAGAGACAAGTACAAAACCCTGCGTCAGATTCGCCAAGGCAACACCAAGCAGCGCATCGATGAGTTCGAGTCCATGTGAGGCAGGAGGAAGGAAGGAAGGGCGGATACAAAAAGAGCCGCTTCGTCTCGATTGGATGACGACGCCTCGCGTTTTATCGTAAAGCCCGGAAGCTGCTGCCGCCAAGAACTCCTGCCCGTTCTCTACCTAGGAGACGGACCGGCTAACAGGCTTTGTAGCTTTAGCCTCGCCAAAGCCTAGCAGCGATTGGCCAATCATACTGCTACCTGCTTTTTAGAGCTCCACCCCCTCCCCGATGAAGCACACCTGTAAGAAAAATAGCAAGCAATATGTCCTGTCGATCATGGACGTCTCCCTCCTACATTTTTAAAGCTTGCATGCATCAGAATTGAGTAACAACAGAAATGTTAGACGAAGTCAGAGACTGGACCTTACTGGTTGCGGTTTTTGCTTTTATATATGACACAATAAAACGGCCATCTGTAGCTTGTTGTTGCCGGCACACTCGCCCATAAAGCTTTAATATTTGTAACTTCTTTTGTCCTCTGTTGAAAGAGTGGAATAACTTGTTTTTTAAAAGCCTTATTCATCTCTTTTCCTTCCCTCGTAGTGTTTCTTTATGTCGGTTTGTCGATCCGTTCGTTGTTCATGTCTCATCTGCTAACTGGAACTCTGACAGCTGTAAGCAACAGATATGCAAACTAAATTAGCTTATTTTACATTTTTGCTGTGCTGGCATCTTTATCCATTGAGACGTTTGTTCAAATGAATATTTTGCCCCGCAATAAAGAATGAATTTATATTTCCAACTATGTAGCAGCAGCATGATCTTGAGGCTCTGGCCTGAAGCTACAGTGTGCAATGAAAGCAGTTCTTAATGTGCACATTGGTCAGACAACAGCAGAACATAATGAAAGGTGTTGTCGTTAACATTATTTTTGCATCATTTAAGATGAGAATCTGGTAAATGACAGCAGGAACCAACTTTAATGATTTTTTTTTTTTTTTTATCAATAGAACAGGATTTCTATAGCTTCATAAGAAATCCAAAATGTGTGGGGGTTTTTTTTAAAAATTTGTTTAATTTTAGAGTTGTGTTGATTTTTATGGATCGCAATTGTGGTTTAGTGTTATGTCATTCCATTAATAAAAGTGAATAAAAATGTTGATTAAGCACAAAAACAATAGAGGAAACAAACATATTTTGATCCATACAGATTTTGAACAACCAGACAAGACAATTTATGAAAAACTGACCAAATGAAAATAAATCCTACCAAAAAAAAATCGAGTCATAATGCTAGAGCCCCTCAGTGTCCCTTTGTTCAACACACTAACCCAGAACCAGAATCTGCATCTGAGCCTGGATTTGCCTCAAAATCTGATCAACTCTTTTGTGGGGCAACGTTTCTCCACCACAAAGAAAACATCTTCCCGACTTCCCCGTTAGAATTTAACAGCTAATAATGACCAGCAGATGAAAGCTTCAGTAGGGCTTTTATTCTTCACTTTTACACAACATACAAGAACAGTCAGCGCGTCTCATTTGGCCATAGATTCCCAGAAGTTAAAGAAATTAAATATTTGAGTTTCATGCTTTTGGGTTTTATTGCCTAAAGCTCCGTTGAGTTGAACTCAAACTAAAAAGATGTGCTTTAATTTTTAAAATAGGACAAAGCTGAGAAACAGTCACAGTCAAACTACAGCAATAGGGTAAAGTTTGAATCCCTTTTATTTTGCCTTAATGCAACCACCAAATACCCTTTCACCCAGTTCTGATCCCCAGGAAAGGTCACATGTAAATATGCCCTATATCAAAATGAAGCCATATTAAAGCTTAGAAATAAAGTTGGTCATTAATTATAATAAACAGGCATTGTTGATGCATTTCATATTTCCCTTATTGGATAAACAGTTGGATTTGAGGCCATTTTAGACAAACAACAAACAAAACAGTTTAACCTGTCAAGACAAAATTCTTCATGGTGTGTTCAGACTGAATATGAAGCAAGTTTTAAGCAACATTAAATTATTGCGATATGATTACAGAAAAAAGTCTGTTCAGCGTTGTACTATTTACCAGGTGCATTTGCCTTTTTGTCTGTTATGGGCTGCTGTAGCTTCAAAGGTCTCTTCCTGAGGTCACAGAAACATCCATTCTTATTTTCAGAGGAGGCTTCCTTGCTTCATTTTCAGTCTGAACACCATCACGTAACATTTGTGGAGAAATCTAAAGACAACATCAGCAACATTTGCACGGGTATCTTGTACACCCATGTTGCACAACACCGACATCTACAATCCCTTCAGATAACCATCATGTACAATTACAAAAATAGCTCTTTATGATAATAGAAAAATATTTTTAGCCCTCATACAGAAAACAGGATTTTTAATATCCACAGGAATCTTAACACCTTTGGAGGTTTGTTAAGTTAAAATGTCGTATGGCATCCGTGTAGCAAACACCAGCACACAGTGCTAGCCAGACCAGCAGACGTTACTGAGGATGTGTTCCTGACACCAGGTTATGAAGCAGTACATGAGAGGACAGCATTTTAAATAAGAGAGATTTGAGACAAATTAAGAAGTTTGCTATTTATGGTTTAAATAAGGCGTTGTGAAACATTCCAAGCCCAAAGCACAAATTCTGAGCCACGCACATCAAAGTTTACCTTTTTTAACTGCGTGCTCACACTTCTTTATCCGAGGTGAACTGTCATGACTTTGGTGCTAACAGGCCTCAGTGTCTCATGATATATTAACACCCTCCACAACTGTCATTACAAGCTTTCACATTTTTGGGGGGCTACACGGTACCATGATTTCAGTCCATGGACAACACAAGCAATAATTATAGCTGTATCCAAAAAGTGCATTTGAAATTCTTTCTTTCCTGCACTTGGAATAAAATAATAAATAGCCCTCACATTTAAATAAAGGCCAAGTATCAAAGGTGACAAAGTTCGCCATAAACACTCAAAATATTCAATTCGAAATATTTTTAGTTTAAATATTTTCATATAAAACTTCTTATATGTTTTATAGGATACAATTTGTATCAACAGAGAGAGGTCAAATCTGGCTCTGAGATGTACTAACCAGGAAAGAGTTTTAGATTCACAAACAGTTCCTCTGATATTAAAAGAATTTCGTCAGTGGAGATAATTTAAGTAAGACTGAAGTTAAAATTAACAAAATGACAAATTAAATTATTTCCAAATGAAAATTTTACCAAGGATTCAAAGATAAGCAGTAAAAATACTGATGTGAAATTGTGGTATATTATAAGTAATTTTGAATTTTCCAAAATTGTAACCTGTTTGGTTTTAACCCATTCCCAAACAATAGTTGAAAAATTATAAGAAAAAAAAAAAAATTCAAAAGGTCAAAGTTTTATTCTTATTTTAAAGTTAATTTAGGTTTAATTTAATTGGTGATTATAACAGTTGTTAGTTGTAGTCTTTGTGAAGAACAAAGACATTATCTAGTACTTGAACAAAATATGAGACTAGTCATTACATTAGTTTTAAGTAATCAGGTCAAATATGTGAAAGTTGTTACACATACATGTTCGCAAAAATATCTGACTTATTATACAGTAAACCACTGTTTAATAAAAAAAATAAGTTTTCTGACTCTGGGAAATGTTTGTAGAGCTAAATACTAATGTGTATTGTGATAATATTAAATGTGTGGTGACACAGATTTATTAGAAAGGCTCATAATAAATTCAACCTGTTTGTGGTGCCTCTACACTACTAATGTTCTCCGGGGAGGGGAGACCCTATGTCTCATGTGCCACCCCATTCTTTCGCATTTAAAACATAATAAATTAACATATAATTTAAATTAAAATACCAACTATTCTCATTCCACCTAAATATTTGTGGTGATTCTGCTTCAACAGCCACTTGGATATGATTTAAAAGTTGCACACGATATAACGAAAGACAGAAAAGCTGTGTTGAAAAGAAAATCAATACTAAAACCTGATGATATGTAAAACCTGCTGACAGAGTGATCTTGATAGAGGAAACTCAAGTGTGCAACAACCTGGGTTTTTTATGTGAATCTTCTTTTCTTTCACTTCCCTGTAGGGAAAATCCACACAATCTGACTACAGCATCTGATTCACCACCTGTCAGGTGCCTAATTCATGGAGTAGTGTAGGATTTGTGTTGTGGTAGAGAAATTTATATTCTTCACACACCCCACAGACTGGACAATGGTTTTTACTCAGATGGAAAGTACAAATTTGAGCTATACTCACACCCTGATATGATTGCCGAGAAAAAGAAAAGAAAAAAAAACTAAATCAGAAACACAACAATTAAAAAAAGTGCAGAAACAATACCTAAGCTATGTAAATAACTTAAAATGTCACAAATAAATTAATTTAAAATAAAGAACACTGTCACCCTTGAAACACATTAACAGCCTCCCAAGGCACACCAGCGCATTGGCTCTTAAGTAATAAGTCAGTCTTTTACATTAAATCCCACCATATCCTGAAGTGGAAAACCGGACGTATTACATGGGAAAAACATGACAATTTTAGGTATTTCCCTTTACAAAAATACCATTAATTATACAAATTCCCTGCAATTTAAATGAGCAGTTCAATAACAGCTCAAGGAGCTTTAGACCTTCTGCTTTTGGTTTCTGTATTTCCAACCCGACTTAAGGTAATTGCAAGGCATGGGCCTGCAAAAGTGACACTGATTAAGATGAATCTTCATCATTCAAGAACTGTGCTGCGATTTCTCCACCAAAATTGCAGCTGCAAGCTCCTGAGCATCAATCACATGAGGGTTCTTGATCATCACTATCCTCACCAAGTCTGGAGGGAAAATGCGGCACAAGTTAGCAAACACCCTCTCCCTAAAGTCTTGGTATCGACCCAATGCAGAGGGCTCCTGGTGTTGGGTCGCCGAAGGCAGGAGGCTTTTGTGGGTAGAAATGGATGGAAGGGACAGCTTTGGGATCGGTGAAAGGCCTGATGATGAAAGGCTTGATCCCAAAAGGTTTGATCCCAAAAGGCTTGATGCCGAAAGGCCACGGGGAGATGAATGGACTTGCCTGTCCCACGGAGAGTGCCAAGCCTTCTCATGGAATTCTGGAAGGTTTGAGTAGGCAAACAGATCATAGCAAGGATTAGAGTCATGCTGGTAATTGGGGTCCCAGGTTGTTTGATGCTGCGATTGTTGACTGATCTCGGAGTGGTTTCTCCTGGACTGAAGGGGAATTACTTGGGAATCCTGGAGACCAGCTTCCTGCCAAAGAGATCTCATCACATTATGGTGAAATTGGGAGCTCTGGCAGTGGGTATTGGTTGTTTGGGGCGGATGAGGTGATCGAGGTTTGAATTCCCCTGGGAAAGTGTTCAGCAAAGACTGCTGAGGATGGGGTTGGATGCAGGCCGAAGGGGTCTTGAGGCGGCGTGGAGATGAATGAGAGGTAGTAGAATATGGAGGATCAGCCAAGCCAAATCCTTGTTGTCTCTTTAGTCCTTGAGGAATGGGATAGACATGTGGATTGTGTTGACCTAGACCAGGCGGGACACGACTTGGACCGTGACCACACTGACTAGAGCAGTGGAGATAATGGTGTTGATGGTGGTGGTGATGGTGGCATTTGGGGATATCATCTAATAAGGGGTCTGGTGAGAAAGAGTCAGAGCTGACGCTGCCTTCGCTGCTACAGTCTGATGGCAGAGATCCGGCTCGCAGATCTGCTGGGAGGAAGCGTTCAGGACTCTGTGGTACCAGAAGACTGAGGTTTGAGTAGGCCTTTACCATTGAGCTGTAGCCCAAGTCTGGAGAGTCACATCTGAGGTAAGTTTCAGCCAGGTTTGACCCTGAAGCTCCCACTACCCTGGAGTTGCTACCCATGGGGTTCTCATGTCCATCCAGGCTTCCCAATGAAGGGGGCCCTCCCGAAGCTGGATGTGCAAGAAAACTGCTACTACAACTACTGCTGCTGCTGCTGTTACTTCCTCTACGTCCCTCCAGTTTGGACTGGACCCAAAGCCTATCGTCTATGAGGTCAGTGAAAGTGTTCAGAGGGCTGGGGTTTGGCCGCTTCTTTGGAGTGTCTTGACTTGTCACAGCCTCAGCCGTTCCTTCTGGTTGGCCAGAACTTTGGCTCTTTACCATTAAGGCGTCTTCTAGAAGACCTCTGGAAGCTACTGATGATATTTTGGCACTGGCACGGAGCTCATCAGCCACAGAACGCTGGGGCTGGCTTCCCCGTTCTGGGTGGTAAAACTTGCACTTGTGTCCATATGTGCACTTCTTCCCTAAATGAAAAAAAAAAGAACAATGTTAATTTTCAGTCATTATATGTTAAATCATGTAGGTCAGTGGATAGCATCTATGTATTATCTATTCTGTTATTTCCAATTCTTTAAATTCCATATATTTATCAGAATATTTTGATATTCATCAAAATTGAACTTCTTCAATAGACTTATTAATAGTACTCCATTGTAAAGAAAAAAATTGTGCAACATAGTAAATGTATAACATATTTTATTCACACATATAGGTATATATTATGGTATATATAATATTAAATAACAATTTATAATAATTTAAAACTTTTTTACCATAAGGACATGACTGCTTCCTGTATTCAGGAATGATAGGCTTTTTCCTCAGGAAGTTCTCAAGACTGGGTCCGTGACGTCCGAGTGGGTCATCTGGTGGCATGAACCTAAAAATGCAGTTAACACGATAATTTAACAACATCTACAATTAAATCACCTTTTATCTCTGCAGATTCAGTAGCTCTGACAGCACCTAACAAAACTGCATCATCAACTGCATCTTATGACAAATTTCCCTCAGGAAATACCCCAAATCTGAAGATGGGAGTATATGTTCTAGTGAGCAGAATAGATAATGATCTTAAAAATGGTGCTGATGAAATGAAGTGTCTGATGAGTAAAAGGAAAACACCTTCAAAAATAGGTTATGCAAATTTTAGAGACACTGGTTTAGTTTAGACATCTCTTATTGAATCTTGCTTTCTTTATTTTCAGTACTGTATATAGTAATCTGTTACCTGTTGCATGAGTTGCTTACTTGTCATTTACAAAGGAGTACATCAGCAGACGCTCGTCAATGAACTTCTTCCACTCTGGCTTCTCATTGGCTAGGTCTCGGTAGTTGTCGTTGGAAACGATAATGCCATCTGACTCGTAAGCCAATTTGACAATAAAGCGATCATCGTAGCACACCACACGGCGTCCTTGCACCCGGCGAGATGGAGTGAAGACCAGGATCTTATCTTTCTCCAGACGGCGTAGGATCTCTTGATCTTAACAAAAAATGCAGTGAAGGGATAATGCAAGACTTTTTTTCAAGACTTCCTTGATAAGACAAGATGGACTTGGGAACATCATTTTTTTTGGCTTACTCTATCGTCACATCAAATCCTAATTACCTGTGATGAGGGCATCAGGTCGTGATTGCTCCTTTCTCCAGGCAGGGACAAAAACAGTGATGTCACAATGACCTCGTTCCAAGAACCAATCAACAGCCAGCTGGATTCCTTGACAGGAGAACACTTCCTTATTTCCATGACTGAAAGAGCAAAAAGAAATATTAAAAGTGGAATGGGTGATTGAAGTGCAAATTTGATAGTTGTGATTTTTGACAGCAGAAGTGGATTGACATGAAGAAAATAAGGACGTCAACATCCAAGGCAAAGAGATTCGTTTGGAGGGTCTCGATCACATATGAGTTGATGGATCATCAGAATGACAATACAGGTAGTCCTCAGCTTACCAACATTTGACTTAGAAACATTCGAAGATATGAACAAACACTCGACACCACATCCGATTATTGTCCTCTTGTTGTCTCTGTGATTCCCAGAAAGCTACTGATGGAATTCATTCCACTTTTGAAACCTTAGCATATTTGAAATAGCAAAACCTGATCAGTCTTCCCCTGCATGATTTTAAGCTTCAATATTTTATTGTTTATAATGCGGATACATGTACAGCGCCTTGCGAAAGTATTGCCCCCACCCCCCACAACTTTTTGAAATTTTGCCACATTTCAGGCTTCAAGATAAAAAACTAAAAATATTTTTCAAGAATCCACAACATGTGAGCCAGAATTGTGAATTGGAACCAAATTTATTCAACATTTTATATTGTATTTACAAATAAAAAACTAAAAAGTAGGACGTGCAAAAGTATTAACCTAAATGACTAGCAATGACTAACAGAGTGCACCTGTGGGTCATTTGGTCTCACATTTGCACATCTTACTTTTCAGTTTTTTATTTGTAAACACAATATAAAATGCTGAATAAATTTGGTTCCACTTCACAATCGTGTCTCACATGTTGTTGATTCTTGAAAAATATGTTCAGTTTGTTATCTTTAAGTTTTTAAGCCTGAAACGTGGCAAAATGTCAAAAATTTCTTGGGGAGCCAATACTTTTGCAAGGCACTGTACGTATGATGATAAGACGAAAGAGAGGAAACCTGATCCTGAAAGCTTTTCATCCTTACCTCATGGCAACATTGCTCCCGTCCACCACAACAGGACGGAGGTTTTCCTTGTTGTCCAGCAGCTGTGATGGACATAATAACCGAAAAGAGTCCAGAGAGGAGCTGGAGGATGAGGAGAAGGAGGAGCAGGACAGAGAGGATGAAGAGGAGGAGGAGGAAGAGTGGTAAACAGTTGAAGCTCCTGGCTGCTCCAGCTCTGTCTTTGTTCCCAGTTTTACCAGCTCGCCCAGGATGTCGTTGATGAGGGCGTCTGGACCCAGTTTCCTCAGTACCAGCAGCACCAGGTCCTCAGAGTAGCCCAGCTTCAGAGCAAACTCCACCTTATTGCGGTAGGCTGTGTTAGGGTCAGTTAAAGATGATGGGTCTGGCTGAGGTAGGTCGCCTGGAGATTTGTTTGGTGCCAGGTCCAGCCTGGCTGTTTGATGAACCGCTGAGGACTCTCGGTGTTGACTCTCATTTTTCTGAGGGTTTTGACCATGAGAACCAGATGCATTATGGATCCGTTCATCATCGCTGTCAAAGACAGCGTTCTCCTCAGAGGAGTTACTGTAACTGCTCCTGCTGCTGCAGCTTGAATGCATTCTAAGACTGTTGGTGGTCTGATCATTGCTCCTATTCTGTGCACCATCTGCACCCTGTAAGACCTCTACATTCCCAGCTCCCTGTGTGGAGCCCAGGTCGGCCTGCCGCTCAGAACCTTCTACATGAAGGTAGTCCAAATCCAGACCCCGGCTGAGGATATAGCCTGTCCCATCCTCCAGATGGTCCTTCACGCCCATGAAGCCGTCTCATACATCCAGCTCCACGCCCTCCGAGACCTCCTGGGCACCTGACAGACCCCACTGTTACCGGATATTAAATTCCTGAAGATTGCAGAAAAGCGGTAGTATGCATAAAATATACAGGAATGAGATAGTTCTCAAAGTTCTAAAAACAAGCAATAATCATTTCCCAGATACATTAAAATGTGTTTATAACATTTAAGCTTGATATTACCATGTGAACAAGGAAAAGAAAAAAAACGTTTGTTTTGCTAATATCATCAAGAAGGGCTGTGAACTTTGTCCAAGATATAAAATTAGCATTTAGCTATAACAGGAGGGATAAATAAATAAAAAACTGTATTGGTTTACATCTACAACCTCATTGAAACATGCATTCAAACATCTCATCAAAAGCCTTTTTTTTCATTTTATGGGTCACGGATGTTGCTGGAACCGACCCCAGCTCACTACAGGGTGAGAGGCGGGGTACACTCCGGGTGTGTCGCTGGTGCATGAAACAGGGATATGCATGACTGTATGATAGCTGTATTGTTTTTATTTTGCTTTATCATTGAATCTAGCTCGATTTGTGTTGGAAATGTCAATTTAACCTCAAAACTCTGAACAGAATTAGAGTCTTGGTTTATTGGGTTCCTGATGATCAGAAATGGGAACAATAAGAGGATCTTTCTCCCAAATAGCTCAAGACTACTTAATTAATACGGGCCGTGAACAAAGAAACACAGTCAAAACTCAGTGATGTAACTGGATTCAACATCAGTCATTACTGGGAGTAAGTATGTTTCTTTGGATGCACAATATGCTGTATATAGTTTATTTATCTGCAGAAATACCCATGCTGGTATTTCTTCCAAAGCATCAAAATAAAGACATTCCCGGCCCGTTAAATTCAGTTTCTTCTAGTTCTCTGCTGAAACCTCATTTTAAGGGACAAGGCAGGGTAAAGCCTGAAAGAGGAACAGACTATAATACAAAGCAGAAAACTGAAGAGTAATGAATCTGCTTTCAAACTTTAAAAGTTCACATCACATCAACCCGTCTCTGACACAGATTTTTGGCTGCAGACATCGCTTGTGTTTTACCTGCAGTTATTTTTTAGTGATAGCTGTAATAAGTCTCTTGGATCTCAAGCAAAAGCACTGGAAAGCGGGGGCCCCTTTATGTCCTGACCCCGACGTCTAAGCTGCCGCGCTGCTGTTTGTCCCTCTGAATGCCACAAGAGAACTGGAATAATTTAGTTCGCCATCAACAAAGGGGACACAAAAGGAAAGAGTGAGAGTGTGTTTTTGTATGTAAGTGTGTGTGAGTGTGTGTGTTTCAGGGGGCGGGGTAAAGAAGTGTGTCTGGCTTGCCGTCCTTCGACAATGCAGCTGCCGCCCAATCTGTCCCCCTGTGACGGGGGCATTGTTCTCTCAGCCTGAGCGGCATGCACAGACGGAGGCTGGGGCTCCTTAAACTCGTTCACCTCCACACACACACACACACACACACACACACACACACACACACACACATACACACACACATACATGTATATAGACACATGCACACACACATATATAGACACACACATGGAGCCTGGTAATCCAGCAGTCAAAGCTGCCTCAGTCGGGCTTTTGAGGTGTCAGCAGAAATATGACAGTAAGAATGCAAACGATTGCTGAGTCAGATTCTGTATTATCTCTTTTACTGACAGGGACCACGAGTCACTGCCACACAACCGAGGTACCGCACACACTCGGAGTGTGTTCTCCAGAAAAAATGCAATTGTGAAAGAAGCCATAATAACTCAAACATGGAGGAAACCAGGGTCTTCCCATGTCTAATCCGTGTATTTAGGTCTAGGTCTACTGTGATGTACGTTTTACAATCTGTCACTATGACATGATTCTCATTATAGTGTGAACTCAACATATTTCATTTTTCCATACATCTTGTCTGTTGATGACTGCTGTCTTACATTAAGGTTATCTAGCGACTCTTTTGTTCCCTCAAAATGTCAATAACCAAGGACGGAAACTAAACTACAAAAACTACAGAGAGGTGGAAGAATTATTACCAAACAAGGCATAAAATTACTCCTCTTATTTTCCAGTGTCTTCACACCCCCAAAAAAAATTATAAGCAGGTGCTTTGGTGTTTTTTTTAAATGACCATTAAAATATGACCATTAAAATAAAGGATTTCAAACTTTTCAAACCACCTGAGTGCCTGGGCTGAGATTTTGTGTGTTTATGGTCATAATTTTTCCTCTTGTCTTTAATGCTTAATATTAAACACGGTAAGAGTTAAATCAGCTCTTTTGTTTGTGCATTGCTTAGGTTTTCTTTCAAGTGAGACATTTGATTCGAGGTTTAAAAATTTCACGTATTTTACTTGTATTTCATGTTTTGGGGAAAGACCAAGCACCTGCTCAGAATAATAAAATTGAATTGAATTGCTCAAGAATTACAACAGGTTAGGTTGTATTTTTATTTGTCTGGAGACACGCAGTAAGAAGAAGTCGACGTCCAGATATTCTGTCTGTCGACATGTTCTGAGGAGAAAGGGGGCTGACATCTTCCCCAGTGAGCAGATGCTTCAGTCTCCACCTCAGTGACCCGGCCTGCCTGCGCTGCCTCTGCACTGAGTATCCCAGTAGGTGTTGTGATCCGGGCCCTTGGGGGTGTACGAAGGGATGAGCTCCCCCGGGGCCAGACCCTGACCAGTCCCTCAGGGCCGTCGCATGCCTGCCATTCGCTCGCTGAGCGCAGCCGTGAGCCAGTCTGCCACCCCGGTGACCGGCTGGGAGGGGGGACAAAAGGGGGCATAGAAGGCGGGGGTGGGGTATATAAGGACAGCGGGGGCAACAGATGCCTGCTGAAGCCACAGGGGACCTCCCTGAAAGCATCCTCCTCGACCTCCCCCATCTCTCTCTACTGCAACTGGTGGCGTCCAGATTCACCCTCAGTGAGACATATCACCACTGTCGGTCATGTGACCTTTTTGGTAGCATTCACTTTCACCTCTGAAGCCCAGACTTCAGAGCATGACCCCCCCCCCCCCCCCCCAGTGAATATCAAGGCTAAAGAGTTGATAAGTCATATGGAGATATATCGTAGGAAGGAGAGTGGAACTAATAATAATCACTATTATGTACAGAAAACTCTAATCGATTACGGCTTAATTAAATGGGGAACAATTAAATTGAGGTAAAAAATCTACACAACCTGTTTCTATTTTGGACAAACTAAACAATTGATTATGGAAAATTTTCAATTTCCAACAACCAATCATGACGCATTTCTGTCATATCTCCAAACAATATAGGCTGATGCTACAAAATGATGATGATTATCATCAGCATTGGTTGATATGAGGATGATTATAATCATCATTGGGAGTTGAGTCACTGCACACTTTGGGAGAACAGATTAGGAAATGATAAATAGGATAAATAATGATGATTTTACACAGTGCATGTGCAGCAAACAAACATGCTAAATGTCAGCTAACCCACAAAACCACACACACAAAAAGCCGTAACACTTACCACACAACTCCAGCGGAAACAGAAATAAAGGCAACACTTCCTACAGTTTCTCTCCTCACACGCTATCTTTGGTCATTCCAGTAACAAAGCACAATCACAAAACTTCATAGGGAATTTCCCAAGAAGGATGCCAGATTTGTGATTAAAATGTTTTTTCTGAAGCAACAATAAAATAATTTAAATCTCAGTATCCGGTAGAGAGATGGAGGGTGTCTGTCAATCCAAAGTGAAACTGGTCCTGGTTGTTTGGCAGCAGTTCCCTGGTTGAGAGTGTGTCCTGATGCTGCCGGTTCAGCGGTGTGACTGATAACAGATGGAGTGTAAGCCATCTACCATCATGTCCTCACACCGGAGTCCGCCTGCCGGCCAATACGGAGGCAGGAATCAGAAAGCAAACACACGCCTCATGCTTTCCTTTCCTTACCACAGCTTGTTCCTGTACGACAATCACCCTCCTCACTGCCAATAACAACACTGTGGTAATCTAGGGTATCTCCACCCACTACCCCACCCCCCACCCCCCATGAAAACCCTCACACACACACACACACACACACACACACACACACACACACACACACGCACGCACAACCAGCCCATCCACTGGTTTGAGTCATGAATGGACAAGAAAGCGTGAGTAAATGGTGGGGAGGGAGGGGCACAAAGAAGGGCCCACGGTGGGCAGCTGCACACACACACACACACACACACACACACACACACACACACACACACACACACACACAGATACATGAGGAGAAAGACGTAGAGAAAAAAAAAAAAAGCAGGACCCAGAATTGAGCCTTGCGGAACACCTGGCCCGCTGGGGACGGCTGCCGCCCTCGACCTCTTTGTTTCACGGGTGGGTGATCGGCTTGAGTCAGACAATGAGACGAATTATGTTAAAAGTAGTGTGTGCTCCTAAAATCGGTGTTAGGAGTGTGAGGGCCTTTGTGTGTCTATGTGTGTGTGTGAGTGTGTGTGTCCAATGGAAAGCTAGCAGGTGGGGAAGGAAGCTCTGAAGGGGAAAAGCCTTCAAACTAACGACAAGCAGAAAAGGCAAAGAGTAAGAAAATACAGAAAGAAGAGGAGGAAAGGAAGCGAGAGCAGGGCTTTATTGTTCGGGTATGGAACTGGCAACATGGCGTCGTCTGTTCAAAGGCCTCGGATTATGAGGAGGGGTTTTATTTTAAGGCTCAGAGGAGGTCAGAAACAAAGACTGTCTGCCTGTCAGGATGGACTTAAACAGTTGTGGCACCGTCCTGTTTTACCTCCAGAAAGGAGAGGTTTCTTTCATTTTCCCAAACAGTACATAACATGTCTGAATACACGCCAAAACAACCTCTCAAAAAGAAACTGAACACCATTTTAGAGCTGGATGCGAGAGAAATCTTAGATTACCATCTTATTATGCTGCATCATCTGTTAACTGCATTGTCTGCAAACCCTCAAAGAAGGATGACCACACACCAATATGCATGTTTTCTCCAAATTCTCTTATCAGAATTAAAAAACAATTAACAAGTAGAAGTTGTTGGAATTATTTACAGTACAATTATTTAGGGTACAACCAAAGAAACAATCGTTTAGATTTCATATCATCTGGATCCAGGACACCAGCTTTGAGTGCTGTGCCTGTACTCAATATGCGTTCAGCTGCGCTATGTCGCTAACAATTTTAGAAACTGTG